>NC_141732.1:41774068-42013805 GCF_971803275.1 Cyanistes caeruleus
GTGTACAGTTGAAGAGATCCATTCTTCTTCCCAAGCCATGTGGATTATTTTTCAGGGTGCATCTGCCAGCACCTCAATCTTGACCATGAACTGGAAAAACTGGTGAGAGCTTTATTGAAATCCCTGATGATTTCTCTGAGTAGTTAATTTATTTTTTTTATGCATGTCTCAGCATGATCCAGATTGCTCTTTACTTACCTTCTTCTTCCTACAGCTCTCCCAAGTGCTGCCTGAGTAATTTTACTGATAAGCAGACTTATAAAATCCAATTTAATTTCAAATAAGTATGAAACAATTCAGGATGAAAGAAGGGGAAGACAGATTTTTGTTTAAGCTTTTTTTTTGTCCTGCTTGTCCTGCCTTTATCTGCTGTTACTCTTTATTTTTATTCTGGTTAAATTACAAAAAATGCAAAATATCAGGTTAGAAATGCCATATCTGGATTTGAAAATGAATTTCAGTTTTTCAAATATTGCTATCTATTGTTTTTTCTTTCCCTCTGTAAGTAGTTATGGCTCCTGCAAAGTGTTATGATTTCAGTAGAAGAGTTTTGCAGTGGCTAACTTTCTAACAAAGTTTCTCTGACTACATCTTTATACTACACATATTCTTCCTACACCTGTGACTGAAATAAAATAGCAGCTCTAAGTAGAATTGCTTAATTTGATCTCTATTATTTTCTTGTTCTTACTTCTTTTTATAACTCCAAATCATAGTCTCATGTTAATCTGAACACTCTTGAAAATGAAAAATACATAATTGTTTTACAAACCAATTTTCTCCACTTAGGTAATTGTATAGCCTCCAGATTGATGATATGACAGCATCTTTCTAGGTCTACACAGTCATCATAAAGGAAATTTAACTATAATCTCAGTCAATTTTAGGCTACCACTGAATAGAAATGTGGCCTTGTGTAAAACATGGTTTGCAACAAATTGGATGTGACAAGCAGGGAAGATCAGTAGGTTACAGTTCTGAAATTGTAAGAATGGTTATACTCTAACCTATGCTTGTTATAGACCTTGCCAGGACAACAGAGGAGTTGAGTGTGATTTTCTGTTCTCTTCACTGTCTTTGTCCAGTAGAGGAATCATTAAAAATATAATTCCTAACAGTATCATGTCAAGCAAATCAGAATATCATAATAGGAAAGTACGTTGGCCTTTTCACTTCTTTGCAATTTGATTGGCTTGCCATTATACTCCTTCCTTATATTTGAGTGAAGCTATAAACAGGTAAAGAGCTGCAGTGCCAGCTAACCATGAAATTGAACAGGTCAGTGCATCATGACACATAACATACTATTCATTGGTTTTTCTCTTGCAGTACAAGTGCTGAAACAGAAACTGTGAGAGACAGATATTTTTCCCTTCTGTCATTAATTGGATCATAGGCAAAATTATGGTTTAGCTTTCTTTCAGATTCAGAACAGTTGATCCCTGATTACTTTTCACCAAGGAAACTGAATGAATGCAAACCTAGCTATCACTTTTATTGCCCTCTGTGATTATAAAATAAACAAGTTAGGTTTAGTTAATATTTCTGTCTTCAGATAGCCCATCCGAAATTTATCTATAAACACAATAGCATTGTATATAGCACAATCTTTCCTGTGCTCTTCAAAACCACCGGATTCTTCTTTAATCCATGCTACATTACAGAGTGATTTAAGGTACTTCTACTATCCAATCTAACTTTTCGTTACTTTATCACTTCCAAAGCTGTGATAGGGATGCTCCAAAAGATAGAGAAAGCTAATAGACTCTTAACCTCTGAATTTTCACTGCTTTAAACATGCACACAGCTTCAGTCATGAAGCTGATGACTATTGTTGCCAAAGAATATTAAAGGATTAATCATGGAATATATTTCATGTGTAACAGAAAACAAGGAATAATGAAAGCTACAAAATGCCTTATCCAGAAATACGACTGATTCTCCATTGATAAATGTAGATTTGTATATACCTCATTGATCCAAAGTACAACTTTATCTATCTATGTGGGAGGATAGAACATAAAGAGTTTTTCTCCTCAAATTAGCCAAGGCACAAAACTTAATATTTGTGTTTCCTTTATGTTAGAGAAGAAGAAACAATGTGGGATCCCATATAAAGTGCTCTGGGACAAAGTTAACAAGTGAAAAATTTCTAATAAATTTCAGTCAGGAGTTTGAATTTCTGCTGTTTCAGTACTCTGCAATCTGTAGAAACACTGGGATCTTGTCACTACTAAGTACAGATTTCAAAATGGGTGAGAAAACCACTGAAATCTCAAGCACACATTTGACTATTATTACTTCCCAAATTTAATAAAATATTTTCAAATATATCTTTTCAAGGTTGAGAGAATTGCAATGAACATTTATTTTTCTTATTCTGAGTATTTGATATAATGAGACTGGCTAAGAATGCCTACATAACCACACGTTTCATAAAAGACAAGGTTTTTCTCCTTCTCCTCCAAAATAATTGCAAAATGCTTTTTGACTGAAACAGACGCACGTACAAGTAGCACTATGGCTAATTGGAAACTAGAAGTCAATTTACATCGAGAATTTAGTGAGCTGTCTTATGATATTCTAGGTCTACTGGGTTAGTAAACTAAGCTTCCTGCATGAATTGATGTTGACTAATGTGGTTCTACAAAAAAAAAAAAAAAAGAAAAGAAAAGAGAAAAAGACATTAAAGTAGCCAATGACATTGCTATGAATTTGGTTTAAAATATTGCTCCCAGGCATAGAGCCAGATTTGAAGCTAGAGCAGTCTTTTACCTTCAGCTAAATTAGAACATCCTATGTGTGTTCTAAGCAGAATTGCTGACACAACCTTGATCAAAACAGGCTGAAATGCATGGGTTTAATAGAGTTGTGCAGTCATTTCCATTAGCATAAATGTCTTCTGCAACACAAGCAAAACAAAACTCTCCATTTACTGAACTCAGCACAGATTTGTGTGTTTTTATCATCTGTGATTTATGAAAGAATAGATCACATTAAAACCAGCAGTCTTTCCAAAAGAAATAAGTGTTTCAGCAAATGACTTCTAAAAATTAAAACCTCCACTCAAACTCAGATTACCAACTCATAGACATGATTTAATCAAGAACTTAAAAGTGCATCTAAAAGTTTCACATGACTGGCTATAAAACATCAGCTTTCTTCCCTCTTCTCTTCTATGGATCTTATTCCTTGTGAAGGACTGAAAATACTTGGTTCATTCAAGTCTACTTTTAGCAGAGATACAGATGCAGACAGAGAGTAGCACCACAAACTTAACCTAGCTGGGACTTTGAGTATCATAACAGCAGCCTGATGGAAGAAAAATAAATACTCAGCAGTGGAGGTACAAAGGCATATCACTAGCAAAGGTTACACCTTTGCTACCTAAACTGAGGCCCCTTTCCAAAAGCCCAGTTTTGAGAGATGGTAGAAAGCAACAAATCTAGGACTCCCTGATTCACTGCCATTATCCTGGACTCATGGGCTTTTGTTTATTCCAGGAAGATTAATTTATTCCTTCTATGGTTCCACCAGTTTTCTTTTCATCTGGGAGCAGGCAGGCTGTGAACCTGTTGATGCTCTCACAGTTCCCTGAAAGCTGCCTGTGCACTTCAGGGATTTCATTCTAGCCCCATGTTTCTTTTCTGCAAGGCAAATTTTTGCCTTGCCTCCAACCCTGGCTTTATGCAGGATGGCTGCAATCTTTTGTATAGAAATACAACTTGAGAAATATATGTAGACCACATTCACTCTTCAAGGCATTTCTGTTCATATTTCTGAGCTTCCAAGACAGGTAACAAACTTAAATCCTCCACATGTGGCATAAGGGATACTGTGTTAGATAGGATTAGACAGCTAATCAGGGTTTCAGAAGAGGGACTTAACTTTGTTTTCTGATGGGATATTTAAATATCTAAATCTTTTTTCCAGATCTGTCACTTAGTTTATGTCTTCCCTTTTCTCTGTCCCCTTCTCCCCCACTCTTTCCCCTTCTTCTTCTTCTTTCTTTCAAAGACAAGAAAAATTAACTCTGCTTGTACTGTGCCTTGAACCCAGGTATGCCACTGTGTAAACAACATCTATTATGGTGTTTACAATAGCAGAACTGTTGTAAAATAGCTGCTGTTTCTACTACCACTATTGATGCAACACAAGAAAACAAATGGATAATGTACCATATAAGGTAGAAAGAGAAAATTAAATAAAATAATTTGTGTTCTTTTCTCTTCCATGATAGAATATTTATCTACTAAAGAGATTTTACTGATTCCCTTAAAATAATATTTCAAAGCTCTTTATCTGTCTTTTTTCTGTGATGTGAAAGTTCCAGTGGCACTCCCAGTGTTTTAAGGAGAAGCTGTTTATTACAAAGTGAATTAAAAAATATTTGTTTTAGAATGCCAGGAAAAAAATTCACAATCCATTTTATGTGATACCCTATAGTTGGCTGTTTCATTAAAAAGCAGCATCTGCAATTTCTGCATGTGTTTCAACTCAACTTAATATACTGCAAAACTGTAGCCTTTCTATATAAAAATTAACTCTGAAATCTAACCAGCCTCTTAGGTAACAGAAAGGACAAAATCAGACAATGTCAAACATTTTAAATTGTACATTTTGTGGCATTGATTGCAGAAGAAACTACCTTAAGGCTGAAACTGATTATCAGGTTAGGAAGGCAGGAACGTTTTTTTAAGCCTTGACCTTCAGGAACATGCAGTGATGAAAACTGGCATAGTTCTCAGATATGATAACGACAACTTTAAAGACAAATTAAAGGATTGGAGTTGAAAGTAATTATTTGCGTAACATGGTTGAATTAATTAATTTTTCTAAAGATACTTTTAATGGTGAAAGGTATGCTCTCATGTGACATTTGATTTGTCTGATTTGGGGAGTCACGTCCCTTTGATCTTCTAGCAATGGTCTTATTTTGAGCTAGCATGGCAGCAAAATAAGGAGATTGCCCTTGCCTCAGAAGGAAGCAAGCAAGAAGCAGAGTGTGGAGAAAGTAACTGGTAAAGCAGATTTCATAACATTAATCTAATTTTCGTTATTTAAAACAACTCGTCCTTGGCAAATTGTAATGAATTGAGATGAAATGTGGAATAGCGGCTCACTTATCTTTTCTTCTAGACAAATACAGTAAAAACTATTTCTGTTAATAAGTACTATACTCATGTTAGGAATCATGGTGGTGCCTTTCTCAATCACTCTAGGGCTTTGAAGGATGGATGTGGAGTTTGGCAGTGCATTGACCATAGTGGGAGGAATTATTCAATTAACCATGTGTAGGAAAATGTACCTGTATTTAGAGAAGTAGATAATTTACCTAAAACCAGCTTTTCATCATATTCTGCAGTGAAATCCTTCTATTTCTCTCTTTCTACCTGTGCTTCTTTTCCTTTCTTACAGTCACTAAGGTTCTGTTCACAACAGAGCAGGACCACTGAACATGGTGTAGTCCAAATCCAAATGAGACTTCCTTCCTAGGATCCTTTCACAAAATCTAGTGGAAATGACTATGAATGGGAGGTCCACCATCCTTTGCTAATACAGAAGTTGCTTCCAGAAAAATATCTGGCAAGAAGGAAAGCAGAAAGAGAAGTAGACCAGTTGTGACCTTTAGCTGGGTGACACATGAGCACAAAAAGCAAAAGACTGGGGACAGTTCTGTTGCTCCCAAACCCAGCTCGTCCAGCCTGGGACTGGAGGGATGAGAGAATGTAAGGAAGCCAAGACTGGTGGCTACAGGGCTGTTTGAGACTACAGAACTGGGGGCTCTGAGCACAAAAATTTGCAACTAGTTTAAAAGTGAAGAGGTTGGCCTGGCCATGGAGAAGCAGTTGTTGCTGAGAGCCTGGGTTCAGGCCAAGTATCTAGCACTTACTTGACAAGAAGTCTGGCAAGACTGACTGGTTAGGCAAAGAGCATGCAATGATGTTAGATGGTTAGAGAATGAATGGATTCTGCCAGAAAGAATTTCAAATCTCCACTGGAAGGAAAGGTAGAATAAAAACCCAGCAGTAGGAATCCCATTTGAATGAGCAAGCAGACTAAGGAAAAAGAACAGGTATAGCGAAGGGGCACTGTGTTGGCTTAAGGACAGTACAAGGATGAAAATGGGAAGAATCTATAGAATAAGAGATAAGACTAGGCCTTTAACAATAGATAAGACAGGTATAGCTGCAGTAGAGATTTTGCCTGAAGAGTAGAGTCTGGAAGAGAGAAGACAAAGGCAACATGACTGGGAGAATGAATTGGTTTTGGAAGGAACATGATTGGAACAGGAGAAGAGAAAACAGTAATAGTGTGTGTTTATGGCTGTATATTGTCAGATACAGGATTAGATGAGATACAGGAATTGAAGAGAAAACTTAAAAAAATTTATTATAGTTCTATTATCATCAAATACCAAAAAAAACCAAAAAAAAAACCACTGACCACTCACAAACTGACCACTGCTGCTGTATCATCTCCAGTGCAACAGATCCAGTGACATTGATAACCAGTGCAGATGAACATATATTAAAAATGTGCACTTACCCACAATATGGCTACATATGGCTACACAGTATGGCTTACATTTGATGCCCTTTGTCTAGAATAATAATAAGCTCAAAAGGAAAGAATCCACAGAAATTAAAAATGTTCTAAGGTTACTAAATAGGGCAAACGTTGTTGAGGTAGTATTTTGAAAAACTGTTCATTGCAGTCACTAGGAAGAGGCTGCAATAGAAAAAATAGCAGGAAATTAAATACCGTGTCATAGCATACATGTTGTAAAATTAGATTAAGCTTCTTAAAACTACACTTAATCCTGACTGGTTCTAAGTTTTAATGCTTCCTCACCAAAATTAAGTCATTTTAATGTAGCTTTCCGAATAAAATATTTTTTTAAAGTAGCTTTTTCTGCAAGTTCTTGATTCTCTTTTTTTAAAATTTAAATTATCAGGTCATATACCAGCTCTGTTTCTGACATACAGAGGTGTCTGGAAAAGCTGAAAGAATCAGATATTTTAGGCAGTTCTCTGCTTGTAGGTACCAACCAGCTGTAACCTCTTGACAGATCCAACATAGACTTTGCCCCCATTGAGAGGATGCAGCATCATCCTGCTGCATCCCTTTTCCAGCTGGATCCTGCATATTGATGTCTGCTTGTCATATTCAAAATAGGAATGGAAAAAGTAATTATGAATAATATATAATACAGTATTAGTTATAACTGCCTGTCAGGGTTTTAAAATATCTACAGAGTGCAAAAGATAATCCTGAAAGACAGGCAGCTCAGAAAAACAGAGAGTAAAACCCCAGTTTTATTTCATGACTTTGGTCACTTGACTGCAGTTTATAGTTAGGCTGCAAAGATGCTCAGATTAGACAGAAGTGAAGGGTATCAATGAATAGATAAGCAGACAGGCAGGCAGAGAAGAAGCTTTTGCCAGTTTAAAATGTTGCAATGTTTCTGTCAGAAACTGAAATGTATTCATACCTCCAACACATGTATAGGGACAGTTCATTCACTTGACTTCATTAACCCTATGCCGTGAAGATGACTGCCATTTAAATATTCTCTTTTATTTACTAAATACAAGATATCATGACTACAAGCAATATATTCAGGACAATTACTGCAGAACTAGATATTTTTTGCATTTTGGTTTTTCTGGAGTGGCCATATACACAAAAATTGCAGAGCTGTGGATACATGTCCATTATAGTCATGCCAGGTGAAAATTAAAGCATATATCACCCTCTGAAGGCTCCTGTGACTAAAATAAAAGCTTAACCATTCATTCTTCCTTTTATGACAGAAAAATATTGGGCAAATTAAGTAGAGTGTAATATATGAAATAATGTATTCATCAATGCATCCAAGAGGACACTGAAGGAAGTAAAAATATTATTGATTTTGTTGTCTTCAGTCAGAGTGATGGAGTGGCAATAAGTCATTTTTGTGCATGGACTAGCGACTTTTTTGCATATTTGCAAGGTGGATATATGGTGGGTTTCTTCTTCTGCTTAGACAAAAATGTGATTATTTTTGTCCATCTTCAGCTTAGGTTATTGCATAGAGGCATGCCAGTACTTTCAGCTTTTAATATTTACATACAGTTTTTAGAGCAGCAAAAATACTGTGCTTAGCACTTGCAAAATGTTCTATCAAAAGCTGCATAAAAATAAGATCAAGCACCTTCTGATAGTGTGTTTGGGAATTAAAACAATAAGACACCGTAGATCCTAACACTGTACTTAACAAAGTAAAATATAAATAAATAGACATGTAGGAATCAACACCTTCACATTGCTTTACAGCTGACTTCTTTGATAGCACCAACACATCTGTAAAATTAATGTAGTCAAAAAAGTAATTCAGTGTTCCTATCCAAAATGCTAGGTACACTGCATTTCAGATTTTTTTTCTTCCACATCCCAAACCCAAATGAAATAACTAATTTTTGTTTAAGAACCTGGAACTGTGCACTGGCAAGGGCTGTTGTTGGGCTTTGACACTGGTTAAAAGCCAAGTACCCACAAAAAAAAACCATTCACTCATTCTCCTCTGCTATAGTTGAGCAGAGGAGGGGGAAGAAAAAAGCTGAAGGGCTTATGACTTGGGATAAGGATTGGGAAGAAACATTAAAGGTAAAACAGGCTTATATTTAAACCATATAAAGAAAAAATAATTAACAGAATTAAAAGTTGGTAACACGGTTGTCTATGTCCACAATATGGTTTCTGTCGAAGAGAATTTGACCCACTCACAATCTTTAAAACATGGCATCCAAGGCTGGCAGTTTCATTGGCACTAGATAACAGCTGTGTAAGGAAGGTTTCAAGTCAATCTTTCCAAGGCTCCCAGAAGTGTTGATACAGTACCTTTAAAAAACATGCTTTAAAAATTACATTACTCAGCTGTTGAACTTCTGCAGGACTTTAAAATTCAAATAGGGAACAAGGTTAAAATGTATTAGATTATCTTATAACCATAGAACCATAAAATGGTTTGGGTTGGAAGGGACTTTACAAAATATATAGTTCCAGCCTCACTACCATGGACAGAGACACAATCCACTAGAGCAGGAAAAGCCCCATCCAGCCTGGTCTTGAACACTTCCAGGGATGGAGAATCTGCATCCTCACTGGACAACCTCTTCCAGTGCCTCACCACCCCCACAGTAATGAATTTCTTCTTAATATCAAAACTAAACCTACACTCCCTCATCTAAAAGCCATCACCCCTTATACTGTCACTGCAATTTAATACCTTTGTAAGAAATTCCTGTCCAATCCCACTCTGAGTAGTGGAAGGTGCTGTATGGTCTTCCTAGAGCCTTGTCTTTTCCAGGCTGAACAACCCAAACTCCCTGGGCCTGTCTTCAAAGGAAGAGTATTCCCCTGAGCCCTCTGATCACTTTTGTGGCCCTCCTCTGGACTTGTTTCAAGGTCTAGGTCTTTCTTTTCCTAGGTGCCCCAGAGCTGGACACAGTATTCTGGGTTAGGTCTCACAAGAGATTCCCTCCTTAAATAAAACTTGTTATGTGCAACAGAAGTTAACTTTTCCTGTATTATCAGAGAGGGTTTATTTTTCAGTGCAGCAAAATATAGTGTTATTATACTTCCTTGGCATTCTCCTTGGTATCCTAATGGGTCACTCCTTTATTTCCTCAACTTTGATTAATTTATTCTGAGCTGGCTGTTTCAGACCACAAATAACAAAAAAAAACTGTCTGCAACCATAAATTGCCTAAATTTTATTTCCATTTTCTCCAAACTGATATTTAAGCTTCTTTTTCATCCTGTATAATATAAAGGATAGATATGACTGTTAGAAATTAGAACATTTCCCTGATTGCTTCCAAAACTAAGCCAAAGCTTTTCTGACAACTGTCCTAATTTCAAGCAAGAATAGAGATAAAAACATACAACTTTCTCTGTATTTCCTCCTACTTACCACTCTATTTTCCAGCACTAAACTGGTCAGTCATAAATGATAAGATATTTAAATAATTTCAAAATTCAAAAGATATCTCAATATTTCTGCCTGTTATTATTTCAACAAAATGGAAAACCAGGCGAAATAAGAAAAAAAATCAGAACTACCATAGAAAAAAAAGTAATTGAGTAGAATTTCCTCTACTAGGCAAAAGTATCTGCTTTTCTTCTCTTCTTCATTTTGTTTTATTTCCCATGGATTTCTTGTTGCTCTAATTTTTGTTCTGTATCTTTTGTAAGAATACCTGGAAAATATAGTTCCACATATTATGAAATACTCCTGGACCAGAAGTATAACTCGAGTCCCAAAATACATGTCAGTGTTTTGGCAACCAAGATCCATGTACCAACTCAGGACTACAGAAAATATCAGGTCATAACTATGATGAAATCAAAGGAAAAACACAGAAAGACAGTTTCATACCAATTGTTCAATCATTTCACAAGGGCAAAACTGGAGATGCTAATCTTACAGGTGTAGAGGAAAGCAGAGTTCCAAATTTCAAAAAGTGTCTTCTTTCCAAAATTAAAAAAAAAATAAATAAAAGCCAAAAGAGAATGGAAGATCTCCAAGTCTACCGTGTTGTTTCCCCCTTCCTCTTTCTAAAACTATTTTTTAAAATTATATATAAATTATGTCAAGATTTTGGATCCAAGCACGGTGATGTTTTACAGCTACGTTAACAGTGGATCTTTTCCTCAAAGATCTCAAGTCTATTTTGTCATTTGGTCCATATATCAGCACCTAAGGGCATGAATGTAATTTATTCCTTGTGGACAGCTAACAAATACATTTACTAATACGGATTTTGCTTATGGAGCCATTCTGCATTTTTATCCAGCTATCTTTGAAAGCCGAAACTGAAAAAGCAAATTCAGCTAAATGAAAAACACCCTTGCTATACAAACAGAAATTACATTTATTTCAACATACAGTAAAAGGTCAATGTGTTATTGCATGGATATGTACACTTTTTTGCTGTTGCTTTCCACAGTACTTAGATTAAAAGTTGCTGAAGTATGTGTATGCGCTCTGATGTAATGGGAAAAAATGGATGCTTATCTCACGGAATCACTCCAAAGCTCTGAAACCAGAAGTTTTTAGATGTCATGGTCAAAAGCAGGATTTGGTTTCATCCAAAAGTATCAAATTATAGATATAAAACTATCAATACAAATTTTAACAGAAATATCTACATTTCAATATTCAGGAAAAAATAATGGATTCTAAAGCATATAAACATCGCATGAATACTCATTTTCTCTTCCTGTATATGTAAAATAATAAAATATCTCTGTCCAATTTATTTGCACTTGCTGGGGTATACTAAGTTAAATAAATTTTTGGGCCAAGTGACCCTCTTCCTATAGCCTGTAATCACCTTCAGTGGAAAATTTTATTCGGTACAAAAAAAAAATTATAAAATGGTTCTTTGTCATTACAAATGGAGCAAGAAGTAATAGCTGGATTAGGATGAAATTGGATTTTGGAGATGGAAAAAGGAGATTGCTCTTTCTTCCATTCAACCACTGAAACTTAAGGGCTGGTTACTTGTCCAGCTCTGCTTTGTCCACTGAATGCAGCCTCTGCCTGACAAGGTTTCAAGCACTCACTTTCTGCAGCAATAGCAACCCAAGCTGCTGCTGCCTCCTCGACTTTATGTTTCCTTGGAATAATGCCAAAAGAATGAAATGAAAGTGCGTCAGATGGGAACACTTAAACAGAGATAAGCTACATTTTCAACTTTAAAATCCCCCTCAATCTAGTTTTCCAGAGATGTAACAGAAAAAGAACTTTCCACAGACGAGGAACAGGAAAGAATAAAAGCTGGGAATGCCATTCCACCTCCTCCTGGTAGAAAGGAGAACTTCTCTATCAACATCCCTGTGTACCTCCTAATAAAGAGACAGTTATCAATTGCAGGCAAGTGTTTAGCCTAGAATTGTTGAAAATAGTCTGTAAAGTTTTTGCTTCTGAAATTGGCACAACATTACTATTTTAGGAAGTTTATAAAATACAGGTATTCAACTCATTATAAAACAGTATAGTATAAACAGCATAACTCAGTAGAAAATTATGTTTCATTGTTTGGTTCAAAGGCTTTAAAATTTTTTTTGACCTTAAAAAGGCTATAATTTGTTTTACTGCTTTTCCCAAAGATAACAAAGGAAAGAGCATGAAATTACCATGAATACATTTGCATTACTAGTGCAATGGAGTTTTATGCTCCAAAAAGGAAGCATATTCCTCCATACTCTGAAGAAAAGATATAATGATCAGTGGATGAGGCTAATGATTCCAGTAAGTCTCCTTGAATACTATTACTGGTAGAAATGCATCCAGGAATATCTTCTAATTAAGTAATTGCTATTAGAGTCTCAGCCAGACACTGGAACTAATTCTGAGTGCTTAGTAGCCATTAGATAGTCCTAGAGACAGTAGGTCAGCAATTAATAAAATACAGGATAGAATAATTGCTTTGCCAGTAGAAATAACAGGCTTGATCCCGGTTTATCATGTTTAGTTATCCCTTGCTGTGGTTTCCATTTGCTTTAAGAGAAACCACAAATATCTAAGCTTCTTTTTTCATATAAAAAAAGGAATTCAAAACAGACTGTTAGAAAAACTCTTTGGTTATAATTTAAATGGAAATTGAGCTACTGAATGCCCCAAGTTTTGAGTCCATAACATCAAAGTGTTACCATTTAGAAGTATTCAAGGCTAGAATGTGGCCTTCAACTGATCTGTTGAGTGCCATCCCTGCCTATGGCAGGGGGCTTGGAATTAGGTGATCTTTGAGGTCCCTTCCATCCTAAACCATTCTATAGTTCTATGAGTCCATGAAATTTATGAAATTAATTCGCAAATGATTCAATTTCTACACTTTGACATTTGAGATAACAGCATATGGTAATTTATCTACACTGTCTAGAGTCAATTTAAACTCTAATCCTGCACCAGTTTATGTGCAATCATATTCAGTACCATGAGCTTTCAGAGAAAATTCAGGGTACAAAGATGTTAAAAGCCTAATATACAATGTACTGCCCTGTATTCCTAAAGGTACTGTCCATATCCATTAGTATTCCTCTACCAGACAAAATACTTTCTTCCATCAGCTGTGATATATATTTAAGTTTAGTATATTTGTAATGATGTTGTAAAGAATGAGTGATCCAGTGTATTTTTCTTTCACAACTCTCTATAGAAAAAATATGATGACTTTGGATACAAAAAAAAAAAAAAAAAAAAAAAAAAAATCAAGTACAGTGCTGACAGCAGAGTCAATCAGAATACATTGAACTCTACAACCCTGACCTATCAAAGCATTTATGTACCTGCTGTATACTAAACAAACAAGTGATCTCATGGGTTCTACAAGACCTACTAACACTTTAACTTAGAACTTTTTGTTTGGGTTTTTTTTTAGTATGGTATGCCACATTTCAACATTAGACAAGAGATGATACAAAGCACACCTGCTAAGAACCTGGAGGCTATGTAACCTAAGCCTGGACAGGCAAGTTTAAATCACACGTATCAAAAGCTATTTTAATTTTAGAAGATATCCAGCAAATATAATGGTAAATTTGGGGATTTTTTTTCTTCATTAGAAAGAAGTATTATATATTTTTTTTGAAGATAGGAACTTGGTTTGTTCCATACAAGATTTCTATAGTCAAAATCACTTTATGAAAAAGGAGTTCTAAAGTTTGCTTGAAAGCTTGAACTTTTCCAGCCTTCTAATGCTTGCTTGAGTGACAGAATGATATTATTCTGAAGGTTGCACAGTGACTCTTTGATCTTAAAGCTTGTAAGGGCTGTCTCACATGTGCATGTTCTAATATTCACTGATAATCTGACTTGAACTTCAAGGCTATAAGACCTTGGATCAGTGATTTGCAATTCAAGTGCCTCAAAAAAAAAAAAAAGGAAAACCAGCTTAGTCTTATTAAGTGTTGTTGTAAAGCTATTGAAAGCAATTTTTTCTTAAGCAGCTCTGAAGTTCTGGACAGAAACTTTGCCTACATAAATACATAGAGAATGTCACAAATATCAGTGTGGGCTCCCTTGAGTCACCTTTTGCCTCTGCCAACCCATAAGAAACCCACACAAAATTTTAAGTTAAACAAAATATTAAAACACTCAACCAGGTATTCTAAGAAAACAGGGCAAAAGAATTTATTTTTTAAGCTGCATCCTTAAGCTCTGCCCCTTTATTGCTATGTGTTGTTTTTATTGCAATACAAATTGTGAACCTTCTGGACAGGATTGTCATAATGCAGTATGCTGTGCAGAGGTGTAAAAGGGAAAATAGTGTTAAAAACTTATATAGGAAAAATTCTAATACTAAATCCTGAACAAAATATAAAATGTAAAGAGACAGCCTGAAATGGCCTGTCTGTGTAAATTCCTCTGGCTCAAAAGCCCAGCCTGACTGACAAGGGGTCCTCCAAGGCTTAATTGGTCAAACCTGTCATGAGACATGTCCTCAGTGAAAGGTGACTGCACTGAGGTCAAGACTGTACCAAGTCACACTAACAGTATCTTGCACTGAAGAGAATGGAAAACTAAGTCTACAATTTGTGCCCTTTACAAATCAAGTCATGCCAAAGTTCACTCAGAATGAAGTACTGTTCTAATTTTTTTCTGATTTTCCATCTCTCTGCTCTGTCTCCTTTGGCCTTCTTCACATTTTACATTCTTTTTCAGTAACTGCATGAAATAATTATGCTACTTTATCAGTTTTCATGTAATCACTGTTCCATCTTTATTTTAAAATACAGAGTTTGCATGAGTGATTTTCTTAATTACTTAATGTCTTAGGTGTGAGATAAAATATACTTATTTCTTTCCATTCACATTTGTGTTTCCTAAAGAGCAACAACATATGTATTTGAGATTGTGCTTGAAAGTACATTATGGAATACAGAAAACTGTATTGAGTTTGCACAGGGGAAGAGACAAAATATTTCTATCTGGAAATTCACAGCCTTCAACAGCTTTGCTTTTGTTTGCCTATATTTTATAGTAACAGTAACCAGTGCACTGAATGTATACAACAGTCTTCCAAAAGAAATTGATTAGCAAAGAAAAATAATTTGTTGATCTTTGTGGAGATTCTTTGAAAACAAACAAACTTCTAAAACCCTTAGAATCCTTAGAGATCATTAACAATTTAAAACATTTTTGAAACATCAAAAATAGTAGACTAGTGTTATGCCATTCAGTTACATAGACTAAAAGAATGAGAATAAGTGGAAGACATACAATAATGATTTAGTAACTAAATCCATTCTGTGTTTTATTGACACAAAATTCATCTGAAATTAAAGTCTCGCAAGTAACAGGATGTCACAAAAACAAATAAAATTAAATTTACAAAAAAGAAAAGTTTAAACTATGGTTTGGCCTTGAATTATAAGGAGACTTTATGGTAGGGGAAGATTATTTGGCTCCCTATCACACAAAGTCAACCAGTAAGCAAGGTGCTTTAAGCTTCTAAAGGTACAAATCACACATACCTTTATCTAGTTTCTTTGAGTACCTATACATAGCCTTAAATTATTTTTAGGAACAATAACATCCTGTGATATGTGTTTTTCCAAGCAGAAAATCACCTTGGGCCCCAAGACCACCTCAACATATTAATCCAGAAGTCCAGCCCTGAAACTTGGCCTAGTGCCCTGTACTTTGCTGCAGTGGATCTGGGGAGCCGATTCCTCTGCCAAAGAACTTCGAAACATTGTCTGTGAGGCTCCCTACATCAATTAAAGAAAAGTATGATACTTAAAGTACCATATAGTTTAAAAGATCTGTTTCATTGAAGAAATAGGCCCACATTTGAAGTAATGGAAAAACTATGCGTTTTCTATACATTTTTTTTAAAGGAGACCACACACAGCAAAGTCTCCTGGAAGTGAGTAATTGTTGCTGAAACATATAGTAGGAATGCATTAAATTTAAGGGTACATGACTGAAATTTTTTTAAGTGTATTATAATATGTCGAACCAGACCTTAATTTGTGTTCTCTAGCTAGAAGTTATCATCCTGTTCCGTCATTGATGCTGTACAGGTTTCACATAGTCTTATAAATGTGGATGCACCCATAATCTTTTTTCCTTTTTTGTCTAATCTTATTACTTGACTGCTTATCAATTCCAAGAGAGAGTTGCTGGTTTTTCGTAATGCATTTCTCTTATTTTTGATTCCTCCACCTGCTTGATCTGTCAATCATAATTACGCCTTCTACAGGATAAGAAGGGAACAGCTTAAATATCATGAATCTTCACTTTAAATGAGTTAGCAACACACTAAGAAAACACAACAGATAGACAGACAGACAGACAGACAGGAGACAGACTGCCTTAAGAAAAAAAAGGATAAAAAAAAGATAAGTAAATGTGGCATTACAATTAACAACACAAGCCTACAAAATCTCTGTTAAAATGATAGGAATGCTACATGTGTTTGGATGCAGAATTGTACCATAAATTCAGAATGTAATCCCATATTTCAAATTCTTTCTCGTTTCAATCAGAAATTCATACATTCAAGTTTAATTTCATTTTATTTACTCATTGCGACACAATAGGAAACAAGCATTTTGCCCTTTTAATAGAGACTTTACTAATGAGAATAACAGCTGTTCTCCAAATTTCTGTACTCCAAGGCATCTTCAAAAGATTGCACATCTTTTTATGTGTAAAAACAGTTGAAAGCTTTATGCATAATTATTTTGTGCAGTAGAGGTAAAATTAAAGTTCAAATGTAATCAAGTGATTTATACCTCTTAATGTTTTGTTATACTTATTTTGTAGTTTAAAAGTTTAATTTTTATGACAAAGAGCTAGTCATAAAAATTAAAATTTATTATTATAAAATAAAATTATTTTTAACAAAAAGTACATAACAAAAATTATATTCAGCTATACCTATATCCCTTATATACATACCTATATTTGTTTTGTACAATAGAACTTTATAATACATATATTAGCTCTATTATTTCTAGTTAATGCATTTAAGAAAAGGTTACATTAGACACCGACTAATTAATTATTCAACATATGGTTCTATTCTATTTTCTAAGCACACCAGTGTACAGCACCATAATGCAAGTGATTAGAAAGGGTTTGTAAAACATATCCAAAACGAGGTATTTAAACAAATATGTCATACAGGAGATACTCTCTAGAAGCAATAGAAAAAAATATAAAATACACACTATAATGTGTATCATGCTACCCACACCTACATTTTGATCTATAGCATTCTATTTTTGCATTTTGGTGAAAAATTGGTATCAAGTTTGACTGACAATATTTATGGGTCAGTTTCCCTGTATGTCAATCAAAGAAAATAAACTTCTCCAGAGGACATTTTTTAATGTAAATACCTATGGTCTTCCGCTAATGTTAGGAAATATGGATATGATCTGCTTCTAGTGACTTCCCAAGAAGCATTTATGACATTCAGTCTTACAACTCACTCAAGTCAAATTTATGTAGAAAAAATTCTAGGTACCTCTTTACTAAAGGCAGGCAACTTGCATCTATGGTTCATAAGGCAATATGCTACAAAACAGACTATGCAATTGGCAAACAGACAGCAGAGATACTTAGCTTTTTTATTGGACAGAAAAGGCATAAAATAAACTCAAACTGACTGAGAGACTTGAATTTTGCATGCAAGAAAAAGTAAAATATGAAAGTAAAGGAAGAAAGGGCAAATGGATCAAAATGCTTATTTAGTTAGTATAGTTAGGTGAATTAATTTGTAACATATTTCCTCACTGAAGTGTTTTCTTCTTTTTATATCAAATGATAAGCTTTCATAAAGCATACATGGGTTTTCATAGCATATTTGCAAAGTTTAATGTACTTCCCAACTGGGCATGACCCCCGACAAATTCTTAGAGATTCTTTTGTTTTGGAGCTACATGTGATAGTCATCTAACAACATGAAAGAGAAGGCTTATAAGGCATGAGAGACAAGCATTATTAGGGGAAGTTATGTAGCCTAAACGTCTTGATGTGTGAAGGTCACACATGAAACAAATTTACTTAAAACATATGTGTAACATAGAATCAGAAAATGTTAAGGGGTTGGAATGGACCTTAAAGGTCATCTAGCCCCAGCATCCCATCTCAGAGCCTCATCCACTCTGTCTTGGACACTGCCAGAGATGAGACATCCACAATCTCCCTGGGCAACCCTCACATTTAATTTCTTCTTAATATCCAACCTAAATTTCCCCTCTTTCAGTCTGTACCCATTACTCCTTGTCCTGTCACTACAGTTCCTTATCAAGTGTCCCGCTCCAGCTTCCCTGTGGGGCCCTTCAGATACTGTGAGATTGCCATGAAGTCTTCACACAGGCTGCAGGATGAATGGCCCCGGTTTTCTCAGCCTGTCTTTGTAGGGGAGATACTCCAGTCCTCTTATCAATTTCCTGGCTTCTTCTTGACTTGCTCCAAGAGTTCCGTCTCCTTCTTTTGCTGGAGGCGCCAGAGCTGGAGGCAGCACTGCAAGTAGGCTCTCAAGAGAGTAGAGGGCTAGAATCCTCTCACCTTGACCTGCTGGTCACTCTTTTGATGGAGGCCAGGATATTAAGACCTCCCCCACCCCTCTGTCTTTTCTCTATCTCTCTCTTTCTCTACCTCAATGTGCTGTTGAAAAGAAGTCTGTGCTACTGACTTCAGCATTTTTACCTTAGTTTGAGCAGAGGCATCTCTCTAGTAATTTTAATAATCAGATCTTAACACCATCAAGTCCATGTTTCTTTGATTTAGAGACAATTATGTTGTGCAGAATGGTGTCAACCCTGTCTACAACTGTTTTGTCACATACATGTACAAAGTGATTTTTCAATTGACAAATCATATTTTTCTAATTCTCATAATTTACTGTATGCTGAATTCTTATCTTTGTAGATAAATTCTGCGGTTTAGGTGAAAAAAATTATTACAACACTGAGTACACCCCAGTGATAACATGTTTTAATATGAAGTAACACTATCCTTATTTTATAAGAACTAAAAATGAGAGGATAAGAATCAAATCCACAAGAGGCCCATAGAAAGTTCTGGAACTTTAATTCACATATAAATCTTCACTTCCAGACAGCTCCAGCTCTCTAAAGAACAGATGAACTCTAGTACCTTAGTGTTTACCTTGGGGTTTTCCATGTATTTAACACTGTGTCTGTGACCAGTATCTATTTAACCTCAACAGGTTTTGGTCTCAAGCTCCTATGACCAGAAACTATAAACTAGGATCAGTGATTGTAAACAACACAGTCTCTGAGGTCTGAGGCCATTAGCCAAGACACAGAGCTATCATTTTTAAGATCACTACAATTGCAACCCAGTTTAACAATTCGTTCTGTGAAGGCCGTTTTTACAGCCACTCAGACACAACTAACAACTCAGCAGGTTGTTTCAGCCTCCCTCATCTTCTTCCAACACAATACCTAACGAACTGTAACAAGAAAATACAATCAAGCTGTTTTGAGGTGAGACCACAGAAACTGATATTTCAATACAGCAGATGTATCAATACAGCAAATGACTACCAACAGCTCTTTATCTGTATTGAATGCTTCTAAAAAAACTGAAAATAAAATGAGATGTAGATTGGACTAGAAGTCTAGTCCATTTTGCAAAAAGCATATGTTTCTGCCTCCATTTTGACTTTATACTTGATTACTTCCTTCAGAATGAATTGTAACCAGCTATTGGACTGTACCTTTATTATTGAGTGTTTGGCTTTTAATAAAGGAAAAAAGAACTTTGAAAGTCTCATGTTTAAGTTAAAGCTCAAAGAATGCTTGTGTTCCCATACTCTGTTTACTCTCAGATGGTGAAATATCAATAGATGAGTTACAAGATGAAGAAAAGTCTCTTCACAGACAAAGCCTTGACCTAACATTCGGAGACAAAAGTTTTTTGTTGATAGAAGGCAGACTACACAGATGTTTGCTTTTTCCACACTGTACCAGAAAGGAAATAGTTGATGTGAATATTTCTCCCTGCAACACATTTCTTTAGGAAAAGAAGTTTCTGTATGCTTTACATGATGTGTCATGTTTTCAAAAGCAGCTATTTGACAGACTGCTAATAAGAGCAGAGCTCTGCAAAAAGAATACATAATATATTTTGCATGCTTAGGAAGATTCAGTATTAATCCTGAACCACTAGCGTGGCTTTTCATGCGTTCAAGGAGACATATCAAGGAATACCATACACTCTTGGATGTTCCTAAAAGGCTGCACTTGAACAGATGGTCCAGACTGCATTAAACTCAGTAGGTCTGGAAGGAAAAATGGGACCCATTATCACAGTGGAATGATCATCTACAAAGTCTCTCTGTAGGGTTACTATAGGTTGCATTTTTATTCATGATTTCAACATGGTAGTATAAAGCACTGGTTTATGAACATGTTCAGTGCTCCCCAAACATCTCTGTACCCCAGTACTTTTCAATAATAATATGCCATATCTCTAGTATGTTAACAATATTGATGCCATAGGTTGCATAATGTTTTTATCAGTTTTTTCACTAAATATCAGTAAAGGCTGCAGCTGAAACTCCTGTAGGCATAGCTATCAATATTGGATGCACTTAGACAGAGGTGCTTCTTCCTGCAGAGTAGACTGTATATTATCAGAGTGAGAGTGTTTTAAATCCCTTGATGTTTGTGGGAGGGAGAGTTCTTCCCGACATGGCATAACCGACTGCATGAACAGCTACACATCTTACACAGACGTGAACTCTGCTATAGTCATGTGACACTTGTAGAAAGAATATGATATATTGACTGGAATATGAAAGAAAAATCATCATCTAAAAAGCAATGAATTTCTGCGGGGCATAAATCTGTTCTTTTGTTAGTAAACTCCCTTGAGATTCATGGAGAAACATGAATATTCATGGATTCTTGATTAGACTTGAAAATGCACGATGATTTTACTCCACCTAAAATATCCATGTCACTAAAATGTCCCATGGGTCCCAGATATTTAATGAAGTCACCTCAGAACTGTGGCTTTCTGCTGCAGAGCAATCTCTTTAAGTGAAGACTAGAGCTTATTTGCTAAAGAACTGTAATATCCTGGTCTTCCAAAACACAAACTGACATTGCTGAAATATTTATCAGATCTCAAAACTATTAAAAGTCAAAAGCTTCCTGCCACTCATCCATACATAGAGATTCCTATACTGAGTCAACTTCAGTACTTTGAATGGTGTGTGGATATACGTAAATACCAGTTTGAACATAGTGGCTGTGATTTATATTTTCTTATAGGGAATCTTATTATTTATTTAAACATATCTTAGGATCCAGGAATTGTACTCAAACTGTTTCAGTTGTATTGATTGTCCTTAAAGCACTGAGTACTTCTTATCTATACAACTCTTCTGTTCTGTAACTAGCTACTCATGGTGAGAAATGATGCACTTCAATTTAATTAGCTTGAAAAACAGCCACATTAATCTGCTGATATTCTTTCATGCAGGACACCCACACAGTCTCAGAGATGTTACAAAGATACATTTTTACCTTTTGTTTGTTTGTTTTGTTTCTTTATTTATTGCATCACAAGGCTGGCACAGAATCTCAACTGCTAACAGGTATTATTCACTGCAAAAGGATTGTGTTTAATTACTTAATGCTTTTTTGATTTAAGGAATCCGTATCAATTATTTAATTAGCATCCTGCTATAATTATTTGAATACTCAAAAATTAATTAAGAGCTTTTTACCTTTTGTTAGTTCACTAATATCAAAAGAGCATTCTGAGAAAAAGATGTATTTACATAGTAAAGGCAATCCCATCCTAGCTTCAAAACCCATGTTGGAAAGACAGTAGCATGTCCTACACATTGCATTGCCCTTCTGGGTAGTTCAGTAGACAGCTTGCTGGCACTCAGGATTGACAGGTTCTCCTTTATGAAACCAGTATTCACAGCAAATTCATTTGGGATTCAGGCAGACCTTCTCTCTTTTTCCATGTTTATGCCATAGTAATTAGTCCCACTGAAAAACAGAGAGGACTCCAGCAACGGCAATTTATTTATGTACCATGGATTAACATTTCAAACTCTCTGCTTTTCTCTATGAATCTGAACGCAGGTGATTTTCAGCATCTGACACACCAAGCTTATAAGCCAACCAGGAGCAGTTTGTAGCAATTCTGCAGCAAAACAGCTCCTACTTTTCTGCACACAGAGTTGATCTACTTAACTCTCTTATCCTGCATCACGGAATCCCTAAAATTGCAGACAGTGAAACAGCCGTGCCACTGAACACAAAAAATTAGAGAAAACTGGGATTCTACGTTATAAGGACTTTCATAAAACTATACATAAAACCTCTTTCCGTTATTTAGGCTTTCACCATCTGCATCAGTAAGGGAAGAATTCATGCTTAACCATTTCCAAATTGTTTGTAATTTTATCTTTTTTCATGAGCTTCCTGGGAAAAAGTACATAGGGTTTGCCAATCTGCTAAACTTTGTGCTGCTGTCATCTAGAAACGAGAGGTGGCTTGTTGCCTAGTTGCCAAATAAAACGTTTCCTTTGAGTTTAGTGGTACTGACACTTAAAATGATTTGGTCACTGATTTTAAGCTTTATTTTGGAGAGAAATAAACTGCAAATACAAAATTTTAAGTAACCATTTTCTTAAAAGTTGATTAATCACCACTCCTGAGAAAGGTCCAGGATAAGGCAAAAATTTTCATGAAAGTGAATTGCCTGATTGAAACCACAGGCTTGATCCCATGGAATGTTTCATTTGAGCTCCCATGGAACTGGTAGAAGGAGAGGGCATCCACATTTCTTGAGCACTGCTAAAACAATTCAACAAAACAGTAATCTATGTAACAAAATAGTGTACCCCCTAAGGTACATTTTACATTTGGTAGAAAGTCCTTATGATGGGCATTAGCTAAGGAATTGTATTCTAGAGTTATAAGCTTCTATAAACATCCTGAACCTCATCCTAGCCCAGCTTTTTCCTCAAGTCTCATCCATACCTAAAACTGCTCTGATATCCAAGGAGAACCGCAGTCTCAAGGATTTCCTCCTATTAGTCCTTATTTAGTAGAAATTTCATTGTACAGATAGAGCACCTCAGTTTCTCCTTAAGAGAAATAAATAATTAGGCTATCATTTTTGCTTGGGTTCATTCAGTTTGAACTGCAGCCCTTTGACTGGAAGAAATATGCTGGATACATTTGCTCAAACATCACACAGCAACCAATATACTAAAACAGCAGGGCAAAAAAATTGCTTTTCCGCTCCATGTTTAATTGGTGAGGGCACCCTCTTATTAGAGGGTATTGTGAATGGAAAATAAATATCTCCAGTGAAACCCAAGGAATCCCTTTTTTAGCATGTGCACCATTTCTACTTAAATCAAAGTGAAGGAGGAATTTACAAGCTAGAAACCTACAGTTCAGACACATAGGTTCTACAGTGTGTGGTTTGTGGTTAGGTAATTTTTCCTGAATATGACCTGAACTATATGAAGTATTCCAGATTTAAGTCTTACCAATATCCTTTTCAAAAACATTGACTTACTTCAGCTCTTCCAGAAATACCTTTCCTGACTCATTCCAAGAGTGCATTACAGGCTTAACTGTCCCATCACACTGACAATCAGAGATGGGTCTGAACAATCTACTCTGTCAGGTTGTTCTCTGCAGACATAATTTCTGACTCATCAGGTTACAGCTGAAATGACTATGATTAGATTGTCAGCACATAATTTTGCACTGTTGCATTTTGTGCCCTATTGCTTACAGCACTCTTCCTTATTATTTAGTTTCTAGACTAAATTGCTTTCTGCTACTAGTTATAACAATTTTTAAGGTCTAATTCCACTGACCTGTAATACCTTCCCATGTGAAGACTTATCCCTAAGTTTCAGATCTCTAAAAAATGCTTTTTTGGTGAATATTATCTCTAAGTAAAATTAAAGTAAGTAAAAAAACTTTAAAACTTAGGCAAAACTGAAACGTTTTTTTCCTATTTCAGCATTTTATATGCTTCTTGAGAAGGCAGTTTTCTTATATTTTGGCGTGTCCTTTCCTACATGCTTTTTGCTTCTTTTTTAGGGAATACAGATTCCTAAGAGCTTCAGCACATGTTTGTACAGAAATTCCATTGTTTATGCCTTCCAATTCCCAAACTCCTAGTCTAGAGCATTTCTTCCATCTAGTTCCTTTACCTGACTGGTCAGTTTTAATGATAGTGTTTTCACCATTCCTTACCATTTCACTTAAATTGAATCTGTTTGTAATGACTTCATCTAGAATCTATTACCCGAAGCTCATTCTTCTCTAGTACCCTAATTTCATACTGAAAAATAAGCCTGGAGTAATAACTCTTTTTATTGATTCAGCAAATATTTGGTGAAGAAAGTTGCTAGCAATCTCATCCAGGAATTTCAAACACTATCAATATCAAAGTACTATGTTCTTTTAAATGTCTTTCTGGGAAAAAAAATAACATTAACATAACAATCAGTAACATTTATTCCTGGTGATAGTGCATATTGTGATCAATATCTCATTCAATCTCATAGCATTTCAAAACATCACTCACTAGAAATAATCTTCACCCTACCACAATCATGACCAAAAGTGGTTGTTTCCTCTGCTCCATCTGTCTTCATTTTAATACAGTCTATCTCAGCACAAATTTCCAGTGAATATTTTTCCTATTTTTCTGATACTTACCTTAGTGCTCTATTTCCTGGCAAATACCTACCTACCTTAGTGTTCCTGCCATCACTTTTGTCTGCTTTAGTTCTGCTTACAACATCACTGTCAACTATAGCTGGCCTGAGTAGTAACATCTCTGTAGAAATTTATCCATTATTTCTGATTTCCTCAGCTACTTAACTTCTGCATTTTACAGTTCATACCCACACATACACTGTCTTTTTGCTTCTTCTAGGAAGTCTTATTAATAATTGCTTGTAGATTCTTTTCACAACAAGTATTGAAACAAATCGATCATTACTATATCTCAGGATTTGTCGGCCCAACATCCCAGGTGTCTGTGGTCAGGTCTAACTAAATAGGGAGAAATGTTTTCTTCAGGAACATCTCCAACAGCTCAACAGCCCAATCCTCCTTACAGTAATAATCAATATAATCAAAACAACTCGTGTATTTAAATAAATAAATGATAATAATTTGGTTCTTTAAAAGACAGCACCATCCATGCTGTGGCTTGCTGTTAAGTCAATATCATAAGATATTTCATTTTTGTAGCTCAGAAACTGTTATGTCCTATGGTCACACAGATTTTTTGCTTCAGCCAGCCTGAAATAATGTTCTTCATTTGTGTTTTTTTGTTGTTGTTTTTTTAATTATTATTCTGGTAAACCTTTTACTGATGAAGAATAGAGTAATTCAGGAGTTTCCCTATAGAGTAATATATATATATATATATATATATATATATATTAATATACAGGTGACTCAGACCCCCAGAGTGGCCCAGCATAGCTCAGTGATGAGGTTTCTCTTCACTCTGGTATCGAGCCAGCATATGTTTGTGGGGTTCACTGATTTTCTTCAGGAATTCAAGTCTATCAAGCGAGCAAAGAAATCAGGGGTGGACTCTCTCCTCCAGGTTGCATTCCACAGTTTATTTCTGTGAAGGGGAATCCAAAGGACAAGAGACCAAGAATTTGGGGTTGGGGGGGGGGGGGGGGGGTGGGAGGGGTTCCTTTAACGGTTTTTTGGAGGGAGGGAACATCAGAGAGAGAACCAATTATTTTTCTCAGCTAGTACATCTTACAAACTTTCTACAAATCGAGGTTACACACACCAAGATAAGAAATAACAGACACCAACTTCTTCAAATGCCCACAAAGGTGTAGGAGTATTCTCCATAGAGGGGCAGAGGAGGAGAGAGGGGGGGCTTGGTTTCCTGACAACACAAGGGGGAAAGAAAGGGAAGGTAAGATAAGCATGCCCTCCCAGCTTCCATAGCTCAGAGGCATTCTGGGACAAGAAAAACAGAGTTACAAACTTCCGTGTTGGAAAGAAGGGTTCTCTTCTCTCAACCCCGTGCTTTCCTGGGCTAAAGAAACTTCAAGCAGCTGGAAATGCCAGCAGGGCATTTCTCTCCACTCCATCCAGCTTCTCGCCGTGGAGCTGAGGAGAAAAAACTTCATTAACCATGGTAACTTGACTCCAGGTAAGCAATAGAATAAAATAGAATAATATAATAATAAATAAAAAAAGAAGCGGGGGGGACAGGGATCACAACTAAAAGAGGGGAAAAGATACATTTCAAGCTATCAACTACTAACATAAACTAACTTAACAACCTTCTAACAACTTTACAACAACATATAGGTATAGATATATTCCATATAACATAGGACTTTGCCTATACCAGCAGATTCTCCATATACTACATACTTATTACTCCATATTTATTACTGTTTACTGTATAATAAGGACTCTCTGCAAGGCCTGATATGGAAGCCATACATGATACAAGGCAATAATTTTCTTGTATTCTTTCAAATACAAGCACAGCACTTACAGGAAGGCCAGGGTATCAGACCCAGCCAGCATGGGCTTAGGAGGGGTAGGTCATGTTTGGCCAACCTGATCTCCTTTTATGACCAGGTGACCCACCTGGTGGATGCAGGAAGGGCTGTGGATGTTGTCTGGATTTCAGCAAGGTTTTGACACTGTCTCCCACAGCACACTCCTGGAACAGCTGGCAGCCCTTGGCTTGGGCAGGAGCACTCTGTGCTGGGTTAGGAGCTGGCTGGATGGCCAGGCCCAGAGAGTGGTGGTGAATGGTGCTGCACCCAACTGGGGGCTGGGCACCAGTGGTATCCCTCAGGGGTCTGTGCTCGGGTCAGTTCTGCTCAATATTTCTATTGATGACATGGATGAGGGAATTGAGTCCTCCATTAGTAAATTTGCAGAGGACACTAAGCTAGGAGTGTATGTTGATCTGTTGGAAGGGAGGAGAGCTCTGCAGAGAGACTTGGAGCAGTTGGATGGATGGGCAGAATCCAACAAGATGAAGTTTAATAAGTCCAAGTCCAAGTCTAAATGTAGGCCCAGTCCTACATTTTGGCCACAATAACCCCCTGCAGTCCCCACAGGCTGGGGACGCTGTGGCTGGACAGTGCCCAGGCAGAAAGGGACCTGGGGGTACTGGGGACAGCCAGCTGGACATGAGCCAGCAGTGTGCCCTGGTGGCCAAGAAGGCCAATGGCATCCTGGCCTGCACCAGGACTGGTGTGGCCAGCAGGAGCAGGGAGGTCATTCTCCCCCTGAACTGGGCACTGGTGAGGCTGTGTGGTGAGGCACCTCGAGTGCTGTGTCCAGTTCTGGGCCCTCAGTTTGGGAAGGACGTTGAGACGCTTGAGCGCGTCCAGAGGAGGCAACGAGGCTGGTGAGGGGCTTGGAACACAAGTTCTGTGGGGAATGGCTGAGGGACCTGGGATTGTTTAGCCTGGAGAAAAGGAGACTCAGGAGTGACTTCATCCCTCTCTCCAACTTCCTGAAAGGTGTTTGCAGTCAGGTGGGGGTTGGTCTCTTTCTCCAGGCAGCAACTGACAGAACAAGAGGACACCATCTCAAGCTGTACCAAGGGAAATATAGGCTGGATATTAGGAGAAAGTTTTTTATGGAAGTAGTGATAAAATACTGGAATGGTCTGCCCAGGGAGGTGGTGGAGTCACCATCCCTGGATATATTTAAAACAAGATTGGATGTGTCACTCAGTGCCATGGTTTAGTTGAGGTGTTAGGACATGGGTTGGACTCCATGATCTTGAAGCTCTATTCCAACCTAGTGATTCTGTGATTCTGTGATTTTGTGACTGGTGTCACTCACGTAACTGACTGTTGATTTTAATATGTTTTATTAGTCTTTATAAGATTACATAAATAGCCATCCATTTTTTCTTTATATTTCTGGTATTTTAAAATAAAATCTGGATTAGTAACTCTAAAAATGTTGAAGAACAGAATCTGTGAAGTAGAACACATGCAGGTAAAGTCAGTGGCAAAAGGTACTTGTCTGCAAAATTCTAGCAGGTATAAAATGAAACTAATAGTAAGTGAACTCTATATACTAAGTAAATACATATACATATATGGTAACCTGGTTTCCTAAAACTCTTGATTAATTTGGTATTTATGTACAGATGTTCAGTTTTATTCTTGGACTTCCTGAAATCTCAAAGCAGTGTGTTGCAAAACGTAAAAAGTACTATAGACAGAAAAGTAGACATCGATTCCAGTGCAATGTGACATTGTTGAATAATAACTTACATAATGGTCATGAGAAAATGGGATCCAGTATATATTTACTACACTGATATTGAAATGCTTATCCTTTTAGCTGCCCTGCTTATTTTTGATAGAGACTACCCCATCTTTAAGACAGGAATTTCAAATAAAATTACTTATGTCCATTTCCAAGGATATTCCTGAAAACATACATATTATATACATATTCTAGTAGAGCTTGTATTCTTTCTAAGAGTTCCTAACACTGGCCTTCTAAGGGCCTTTCATTTTCTTCCAGTAGATTTGTAAAGAATTATGTATTCATTATTTGTAGGATAATCATGTATGTTGTCCATTGACACAGGGAAGAATCCCAATGTGCTACACACTGAACATGTATATCATTAGTTAAACACCACCATGGCTTACAACTGAGTAAGAAAGTCAACTGTTTCATTAGTTTCAAATACACAAGGACTGTATACAAAAGAGAGCCTATTCTCATTTCTGCATTTCTTTCATTATTTGGGTGGGCTGAGAAAAAATTACTATAGGCTCGCCATGGGAAAATATTTTGAAACAAACCAAAAGGCAACTATATTTAATAGCTTACAATATTAATATTTTTCATTACTTACGTTAACAAGAAGGCTTAATGAACAGCTTAAAATTTTGCAATAATTATGGGTTTTGTTCCATAATAGCTATTTAGCTATTGAAACAGACAAAAATGAATGAATCATCATTTATCAAAGTGGTTTTATGTATACCTACATTAACTAATCAAGATAAGGTATTTTCCACTTGTTTTTGCTATGGAAAAAGTGTTCTATTTCTGACTTCCTAGAATTACTATGTCTAGTTTTTAACAACAGCAGAACAACTGACAATGCTATCCATTCACTTAGGCACTCAACAAGTGTAGAAGAGCTATTATAAAATAAGTAATCAAATTCATTGCTAACAACCACACGAATAAATATAGTAAATTTTATTCTGATAATAGTGTCCTGCCTAGTGAGAAGGGTCACAAGGGAAATTTCCACAGCTGGGAACAGCATGCACAGCATGCAGCTATTTTGAATTTCATTTATTGATATCAGATTAAAGTAATTTTATTGTGCCAAATCAGATGATGCCAAGATAATAATGAATGTCAAGGAAGAGAAGTGTTGCCAGCAAATCCTAATGAAGAATCACAGTCAAGCATGTTTTCAGTATCCTAGATAGGAACACAAAATAGCATGGAAACTATATGAAATACCATTATTCAGAGCACATTGTTACAATAAATGCACTTTTAAACCACCACATAAGACATCTTTCAAAGAAGATGCAGTATTCACTGGAGGAAGAAACAGGATAAAGAATTAACCAAAGCCTGAACTGAACTGCTTTTTTTTTGTCCTGTGCACTGCATGTTTTGAAGTCCTCTGATAAAAATTTTGCTCAACTTGCGTGCCAAAATAGTCAGAAATGGTTGTAGTCCCTGTCTCTTGGTAGGTAACTCTCTGTTCCTCTTTTCTAATGGAATGACACTGAAGACTTGCAGAGCTCCTCATCGGCAGAACATCAAAAATAAAGATTTTGAAACCCAGAACTCATTGGGCAGATGTCGCAGAGCATGATTTGTTTTTTTTCTTCTCTTCATCTCCATAAAACTGCTGTTGTATTCCACTGGACTATATAACACACACACCAAGATGTGTTACTCAAAGTTCAGAAGTTTTAGGTTAGTTGATTTAGGCAATTACCACAAAGATTCATAAATAGGTCAGCTGTTTAAAGAGTGTAGCACATCACTGAAAGAATCCTTACATGACCTACCTAGGACAGCTTGTCTGGTACTTAAAATAGATGGGGTTTGGATCATATGTCCACCTAGTCATCTACATTTCAGCAATCTTGTTGATGCATTAGAACTGAATATAGTAGCTCGAGTTAATTCTGAAAGAACGCAAGCTAATTTCAATAGCAGTGACAAAATACCTTTTAATAGAATATTGCTGCGAATTTATACAGCCATAAAACTATTTCCATACAATGGTGATAACAATTGACATTACAATGCCACCTGTAACAACAAATTCTATCACAGCTGCCTTCTTCGCTGACTTCCAACATATTGTGTTTCATTGTGTTACAATGTGAATGGTCTTTGTAGCAGCAGCTGCATTCAAATCTAGAAATCACCATACCTAAGCACAAGCCCTGAGTCATTGAGAATGAGTCCTTCCCTTCCACAAGCCTGATTTCAACATGTTTTTGTATCTACCAATTTGTCTAGAGATGTTTATAAAGAGTTATAAACAGTTTAGAGATGTCAATAAAGAGTTTTCTAATTCCCTTAATTTTATGAAGCCAAGACTTTTCATTAATATCCATTGCAAACAATTGTGACAACTCTCTGACCAAATATCAAGCTCATATTTGCTTTTACACTCATCCAAAGCTTCTTTTATGTTGTTATCTAGTGAGTTCTTACTAATGTGATTATTTTTCTGCTCCAGTGGTTCCAGAACTGTGTCCAGAACTGGACACAGAACTCCAGATGCAGTCTTACCAGGGCTGAGTTGAATGACAGGATCATTTCTTGTGTATTGCACTGGCAGCGTTCTTCCTGGTGCAGCCCAGGACACCACTGGCCTTCTTGGTTACCAGGGCACACTGCTGGCTCATGGACAGCCTGTTGTCCATAAGGACCACCAGGTCCTCCTCTGCAGAAGTGAAGCTGCTTTACAGCAGATCAGCCCCCAGCCTCTGTGCAGGGGTGATGTTATAACTGGCATTATTCCTGCCCAAGCACAGAACTTGCAGACTTGCTTTTGTTGAACTTCAGCCCATCCAGCTCATGCTGACTGCCACCACAGACATCTGCTCTAGGAGACTCTGCTTCAAGATTTGTATCATCAGCAAGTTTGCTGAGGGTACGCTCTGCCCCTATTACCCAGGTCATTGACCACCTGGGAATACAGCTATAAGCCTTCAACTTATCACAACCCCCCTGAGTTTTGCCATCCAGCCAGTTCTCAAACCACCTCTCTGTCACTCCTTTCACCCACATTTCCTGAGCTCACCTGTGGGATGTTATGGAAGACAGTGCCCAAAGCCTTGCTGAAGTTAAGGCAAACATCCTACTGCTCTCCCCCCATCTACATAGTCATTCTAGCCTAGAAGTCTATCAGGGTAGTCAGGCATATTTTCCTTTGGTGAATCCACATTGACTACTCCTGATAACCTCCTTTTACTGCCCAAGTAAATGACATCCAGGATAAGCTGTCCGATCACATTTCCAGGGATGCACATGAGACTGACTGGCCTGAATTTCCTGAGTTCTCCTTCTTGCCATTTTTGAATACTGGAATGACATTCCTCCAGTCTGCAGGCAGCTCTCCTGTTCTCCATGACCTTTAAAAAATTATGGAGAGCGGCTTGGCAGTAACATCTGCCAGTGCTCTCAGCACTTGTCCCATCAGGGCACATGGATTTGTGGCTGTCAGGTTTGCCTGTATGATCTCCCAATTGATCTTTCTTGATCAAGGGAAAGTCTTCCTTTCTCCAGATGCTCTCTTGCCTCCAGGGGCTGGGGTTCCTGAAGGGTAGACTTAGCAGTAAAGGCTGAAGCAGAGAAGGCATTTAGTAACTCCCTCTCTGTTGGTCATTAGAACACCCACCCACCTCATTCAGCACTGGGACACATTTTCCTGATTTACTACTGATGTACTTGAAGAAAACCTGTGGTAACTGACATCCCTTGCCATATTTAATTCCAAATGGACCTTCACCTCTTTTGTCACATTCCTGCACACTCTGAAAATATTCCTATATTTTTCACTACTGGCCTGTCTCTTTTTCCATTGTAAAATTGCTTCTTCTGCTTGAGTTTTGCCAGAACCTCCTTGCTCATCCATGCAGATGACCTGTCTTCTTCACTAGATTTCTTGCTCACAAGGGTGCAATGCTCTTGAGCTTGGAGGAAATGATGTTTGGATACTCGGTGTCTTAGGCCCTCCTGCCCTCTGGATCCCTAAGGACTAGGGATCTTCCAAATAGATTCTTGAGGAGGCCAAGGTTAGTTCTTTCAAAGTCCAAGACTGTAATCCTATTTGTTTCCTTCAAGCAGGATCCTGAACTCACCACGTCATGATCACTGCAGCCAAGGCTATCCCAGTCTCCACATCCCCAGCCAGTCCTTTTTTGTGTGTTATTTCAAAGTCTAGCAGCACATCTTTCTTTGGTGGCTTCTACACTACCCATGTCAAATGCTCTGGATATATGTGTATATATACATAGATATAGATATATAGATATATAGATATACAGATATATAGTTGATATATAGACATATAGATAGACATGTATATGCTCTCAAATGTATATAAACACACAAAGATAGGAAGAAATTAAGATATAAAACAAATTTTTCAAAAAGTCACCATGAATATACCAAACAATTTTTAAAATGCTTGGCTTCTACTCAATCATACAATCAGAGACTATTTTCTAGTCTTGTTTATAATTTGGGTTTTTTTAATTCTGGCTATCTCACAAGTTTGCAGGTACTGCAGGTGTTTCTAAATCTTACTTTATCCCTCAAAATTACTTTTGCCATCTTTTTGTTTGAAATTAATCTGAGACTAACAAAATCTTTCCCGAAAGGAGTTTTAAATTCAGTTACCACATTATGTCAAAACCATCTCTTTGCAGCAATAACAGTAATCATTGCTTCAGCAATAAAAGAAGATACACCAAAAACACCAAAGGTTATACATATGTAGCAATACTTTTTAATGCCACTTTTAAAAATCCAAATAAACAAACAAGTAAAACGCCAAACAAACAGACAATAGACTTCTTTTGGTGTCAATTTTTATTTTGGAGTATTTTTTAAAATCTTTCCTTAAGATTCTTTCCTTTTTTTTTTTTCTTTTTTTTTTCTTAATTGCTGCTTGAGTCTTTTAAGAGGCCTTAAAAATAGATGTGACTGGATTAACCCAACCTGAAAATAGTGAATGTGATGATCTTGATCAGGGGGACAAAAATGAGCTACTTCACACACAAAACACATATTAAAAACAGCTGCTAGCTTATCTTGTAAAGCATCCACTTAGAGTCATCAAGCAGTTTTTACCATTATGAATTTGAATGAGCACTATGACTGTAAAAATTAAGCTTGGTAACTCTTTTATCAAGCATTTCAGGAAAGGTAAGAAGGGAATGTAAAACTTCTATAAATTTTTAAAAGACAGCTTCCTATTGCTTTATGTCTGTCACTGATGTGCACTTAGAGTTACAATGTATGAAGTATATATATTATTTGGAATCATCAGGGTTTTCCTGCACAAGTTATATTACTCAAAGTAGGTCAAACTTGGTTCTTGCAGCTTAAACTCTTTCTTTTTACATGGAAAAATCAATATTAATTTTAAATCAGGAAAAATAATATTTCTATGCACAAAATAGTGCTGAACATACACATTTCAATTTTTTTAAAAAGTGCCTAAAGGAAAACAGCCAATAAGTAAATTATTTTATCCAAAATAACGTACTTAACCATTAGCCTCAGGTCTTGACCAATATAGCACTAATGGTAGAATACTGATTGTCTTTAACAGACTTTAAATAACTGGAGCAAGACCTTTACCAAACCCAAGTACTGCAGAGTAATATGGGGAAAACTGTTTTTTCCTAGGCTGTAGAAAAGAAAAATTCCTTTCTTTGAGGTTCCACACATTTCCAAAAGGGGAGCTAGTGTCAAAAACTTGGATTTATGCAGCCAGTAGCCTCACTTCTATCTGCTTGCACTCATACTAACACGTTAAAGGATTTAACTGGCAACTCCAAATAGCTTTTTAACTGTAGCATTGCTCATCTCTCCCAAATTGGAAAAACAATCCCAGAAAACATGCTTATAGATTTCCCTGAGGAAAAAAACATAGATGGGGAAAACAGAGAAATCAAGGCACTCTTTTGATTCCTGCCTATTGCGCACAACTGAGAATCATGTTGAACAAACATTGGGCATTGTTTTTGTTTAGCTGTTTGCTTGTTTGTTTTTAATGGAAGTTCAAATGTGTGCAGTGATCTCTGCCTGGAGCAGCTACTCATTTGTATTCATTGCCAATAAAGGAGTAGCAATACCTCTAGAGGCAAATGTAACTGAAGTTGCTAGAACAGTCCAGGATGAGAACCAAAAACTAGATGCAAGCACAAATAAAGACTCAAAACAAAAGCACAGTCTCTCAATTTTTCTTTTTCTGACTGTGCACAGCAGTGTAGCCAGAGAAGCTCAATCCGAAACCATTTCAAGCAGAGCTGTTACAGGAGAAAAAAAGGATATCAGAATGAACAGCCACAGCCACAAATGTAAACTGTGCTAGCTCTCTCTCTTTTCTGAAAGGTCTCTGTGGAGTTTCTTACTCAAGTGTCTCAGTGTCAAGCCTTGGTCCTTTCAGGATGGAATCCTACTGCTTTTGTGTTTTTAAACTAATTTAGGATGAAAAAGTTTTGAAACACAGGTTGTTTTCTTCACTGTTTTCCAATCAGATTGTCAATAAGTTTTCTGAATAAAAAATTTTCAAGCCAGAACACATCCAGCAATAAGAAAGGTGAGGTGTAAACACATTTGTTGCACGCTTGCTTTTCAAACTTTGAAAAGTTTTCACTGATTCCAGCACCATGAAAAACTTTATTTTAAAAAAATAAAATAAAATAAAATAAATAAAATTAAATTAAATAAAACCAAAGAAAATTAAATACACCAGAAAAACTCCATACTGAAAAAAATTTTATTTAAACATCTCATTATTAATTTTTAAATGAATAAAAATCACTGGAATAAGGTAAGACCAAAGTGAAGCCTCGTACTAAAAGTATTGTGCTAACAGCAATGAGTTACAAAATCAGATTCAGGTCAAGAAAATAATTTGAAATAAGTTTTTGAATAATAGACCTACTCTTGCATTGGTACAATTGACAGAATTATTCTGTCTTCATTTTTTAAAAAACGGTGTCCCTACATTCCTAACTCTGCCAGTTGCAGTCCACACATAACCTAGAAAAACACAGGAGGAAAGGAGGGAAAAAGACAAAAGCAAGTCAGGGAATAGCTGAACATGGAAACCTATTTATACACAGATTCTGCCCCTATTCCTTCTCTAGCATGACCTGTCTCACGCCTTCATAAAACCTTTAGAGGATTAGTTCAAGCAGTACCTACCATGCCACAAAAGTATTCCTCAGTAGGCTACACTGTCCCAGAATAATCAGCCCTGCCAGAGATGCTGTTTTTTTTACCAATACCTCTGTTATAAAACCCAGAAACAGAATTGTTCCAGACCACTGGAACTCTGTTGTGAATATGTTGCAGGAGATACCTGACCTACAAGATTTCAACAAAGGAGAGTAAATATTCCTATAAAGGAAAATTAAATGGACATGCCTGTTGCTGTGGCCACACTATGGGAGATACCCACAACATCCCTTCTCTGCTCCAGGGATGTGCCCAGACATCATTGATTCTCAAATATTTCAATCTACTGCAGATATTTATGGAAGAATTGATGGGAGAATCTAAAGGTCTCCTCAATTTCTTCCCTCTACAGAAAACATGATATCAGTTGCTCATATACTCAGTGCTTTTGGGTGCACAGATACTTTGTGTGTGTCATGAAAGAGGAATAGTTGGGTTTTTCCTTCCTCTCTGTAACTTCTAGTTATCTAAAAGCTGGTGTATTTTTCTTATGTTCCACCCACACCTGGGGAGGATTCTGGATGTATCCTGCTCTCTGCACTGCCAAAGCCCTCTCTGTAAATACCAGATGGCTTGCTTAGCAGAATAGAGAATTAGAAGTTGAGTTTTAGGGCAACTAATAATGCTTGCAATAGACATGATCGCTAACATGAGTAAAATGGCAATTAAGTTTATGGAATGTACAAAGTGCCAAATACATTTTAGCACAAAAAGATGCTGAGAAAGACAGCTTTTATTACCGTGCAGATCTCTACCAGGTCCATCAATTACAATCTTTGAGTATTGTTGAGTGATAAATCACCATATATCAGGGTGATTTTTATCATGTGGCATTTTTATCATGAATGATTACATGAGGAATGCTCTTAGGTTTACCTCCTGCCTGCAGTTTCCCAGCTGAATTCTGAACTCTAAATTAACCTCTGAACTAGTTCCTGACACCTTGCTTTCCTTTCTTCTGCTGCCCCAGGGAGGAAAAATAACCAAAAAAACCAACCAAATAATGCTGGTTGAGGACAAATAGGTATGTCTCCAGCATAAAAGAGGCTGAAGTCATTTCCATAACATGTGTGTCATTTCCATTCCTCAGACTCCTTCTTCAGGTGCTACTGGAATAGCACTCACAGCCCCTCAGGACTTGTTCTTTTTGCTTAAACTCAAAGCAATGGTGCCAAGCTACTCTGCATTGGAAAAATTAACATCATCCCCATTACAGGAGGACAGTCACCTCACATACAGGGACAAGGCAGAGGTGTTTGAGGCATTCTCTGCCTCTGTCTTCAGCACAGATGACAGACCAGGGGGTGTCAGTGCCCTCTAGCTGGAGGACCATGACAGTAAGAATGATCATTCCCCTGAAATTTTGTGAGATCTGCTGCTCCAGCTGGATCCCTATATGGTTATGGGGACTGATGGGATTCACAAAGAGCTGGCTAATGTCATTGCATAACCTCACGCAATGATTTTTGAGTGGTTTTGGGGATTTAGAGAGGTCCCAGGTGACTGGAAGCTGGTAAATATTGTCCTGATTTTCAAGAAGGGTAGGAAGGAGGACCCAGGAAATGACAGGCCTGTCAGTCTCACTCCATTGCCTCATAAAGTTACAAGAAGTTTATTCTGGGGATACTGAATAACACCTGAAAGACAATGCAGTCATTGGTCACAGACAGCACAGCTTCAGGTGAAGAAAGTCCTGCTTATCAGCCTGGTTTCCTTTTGTGACAAGGTGACCCAGCTGACCAAGGGAAGCCAGTAAAGCCTTTGAAGCTGTCTCTCACAGGATCCTTCTGGACCTGATGTCCAGCCCACAGCTGGATAAACACATCTTGGGATGGGTGAACAGCTGGCTCATGGGTTGGGTACAAAGGGTCACAGTGAATGGGGTGACATCAGACTGGGAATCTGTCACTGGGGGTTCCACAGGGCCCCATCCTCAGCCCTCTGCTCTTCAACATCTTCATAAATGACCTGGACACAGGACTGCAAGGGATACTGAGCAAGATTGCAGGTGGGAGGAAACTGGGAGGAGCTGACTCCCTCGAGGTCAGGAAGGCCCTGCAGAGAGACCTTGACAAATCAGGGGTTTGGGCAATCACCAACCACATCAAGTTCAACAGGGAAAGTGCTGGATTCTTGGATGGGGCAGCCCTGGATGTATGGACAGACTGGGGAATGAGACACTGGGAAGCAGCACCATGGAAAGGGACCTGGGGTTCCTGGTCTATGATGTGTTGAACATGAGCCAGCAGTGCCCTGGCAGCCAGGAGGGACAACCCTGTCCTGGAGGCATCAAGGGAGGGGATTGTCCCTCTCTGCTCTGAGCTGGGGTGGCCTCACCTCCTGTGCTGGGGGTTTTGCTAAAAAAGGAGCAACTGAGGGCATTTGGTCAGTTCAGCCTGGAGCAGACTGAGGACAGACCTCACTGCAGTTACAGCTTCCTTGTGAGGGGAAGAGGAGGGGCAGGCACTGATCTCTGTGATGACCAGCGACAGAGTCCCAGGGAATAGCCTGAAGTTGTCATGGGAGAGGTTTAAATTGGGTTTTAGAAAAAAGGTTCTTCCCCCAGAGGGTGGTTGGGCACTGGAACAGGGTGCCCAGAGAAGTGGTCACAGCACTAGCCTGACCAGAGTTCAAGAAGGATTTGGGCAATGCTCTCAAGTACATGGTTTGTCTGTTGGGAATGGTGCTGTGCAGGGCCAGGAGGTGGACTTGATGATCTCTTTCAATTCATCGTATTCTGTGATTTTGTGATTCTGCATTTTGCCTAGGAAGATTAGAATCTGGATTGAGCTACAGATTGTGAGTGGAAAACTGTTTAGAAATTTTTCTTGCTTCCACTTATATCTTATTTCTACTTTGCATTCTGAGAATATCTAAAAACAACCAGTAATGAATCCATCAAGAAAATAATGCACCCTGTATAGTATGCACCTGTAGTTCTTTTCATCCTCAGGACAGAATTCAAAGGTACTTCTTTATTACCAGACTTTACCACCTGACTAGGTCATTTTGTTGTCTTGAAGAGAACCCTAACTGGCAAATTAAAGCTACATGGTGGTTTTTTTACTGTCCGAAACTGACTCACAGAAGAGATCAGCATTCCTGTTCACCTCTGTCACCAGAGGCTGAGGCACTTGGACAAGCATAGACCATCAGAGAAACTTCATTTATTGCTTTGCTTGAAAACAGACCTTTCCTTCTCGCATTGTACGCACCTGTTTCTGTATTTCAGATTCACTGTCTGACAAGGAATGATCCTCTGATTTTACATGACACATCAATCACAGAAAATGCTTGTGCCATTGCAGGGGATATTCACTGAGTTGTCTTGGGCAGGCTCTGAAGACAGGGCAGCAATGACTTTACCCCACCTTCCATGTGGGCACACAAAACTCTCTGAAGCGCTCTGCAAACGCTGGCTGTTAGCTGAAGAGCCTTCCCCAAAGGTGGGTGCTGGGAGCAGTGTACCCTGCACCTGTCCAGGGGAGGAGCACTCTGGAACCCTTCCAGAGACAGTGTAATGCACATAAACAATGACTCCATTATTTCCAGGAAAGCATTTCCCAGGTTTCTTGAACACTTACCATATTGCTTCCATCTGTTCGGCAGAATACGTGCAAACATTGTACTTTGATTGGGTAGCCTGTTTTTCCCATATTTCTTGAAATCAAAATTCTAATTATTTCTTCCAGACTAGAATATGAAGGCAGTTACACAACTATTAAAGCACTTTTGAGGAAACTAGGAATTTCCAGCTGTGGGGGGAAGAAAGGGAGAGGGGAATGTAGAGTTTTTCTCATGTAGAGTTTTTCTCATGGTATCAGAATACTCGTGGATGAAAATAAAAATTACTTCATTACCCCAATACAAATTAAAAACAGAAGTTTCCTGTTCAGGTGATCAGAAAAAGGATAGACTTTGGGAACAAGTCATATATGCCATGCTCAGTTCCCACTTTAGAGTTTCATCTAAAACTTGGATTTTAGCGGCCTTGGTACAGGCAATAGCCTGCTTTTATTGAATGTTTTTCCCGGTTGTCGAAACAGAATTTGGGGGGTCAGTGCTTTAGGATGACTAAAACACATGAAAGCCAGGGCAACTTTGTCAGATAGAAAAGCAAATTACTCTTTTTGGAAGGTGTACAGACTGACTTTATATGTGTTTATCTCTCTAAGTGTATCTAATTGCAAGTCTTTGTTCTGAATTTAATAGAGATAAAGGCAGAATTTTAAAAAGTAAGCAACATACAGCACTACTTGAGCAAAGATATTTTTACTGAAGAGAAACAGCAAAGTTCTTTCTAGTCTCAGAGCTGCTGCAAGTGCCATATGGGAATCCTTATTGTCCTTAGCATCCTCAGTTAAAGTGTGCATTGCAATAGTAAGTAACAGCTGCATGGAAGGTGAATCAGGAAGTCAGAGAGGAAGTTTTTAATCTTTTCTGGTTACGTTGACTGCACCAGAGAAGGCTAAAGCAGTGCTCCTAGATGCTGGGAGGGCTGCAGTGGGAGGATACTTGCTCTTGTAATTAAAGAGGTGTAGCAGAGGGAATCTTGCTATCATTCCCCCGTGGAGGAACATTGCCTTTGAAAGACCTGTGGTTGCCAGGAGCCAGGGCTCCAGCAGTACAAAAACTTTCCTTTCCCAGCAGGGCTCAGCATTAAGAGCATCATAATTGAGTACTCACAGTATTAGAAGGCAAGAAAAAAGTTTGTCTGGGATCTGATCCAAAGCACACTGATGTTAATGGAAAAAATTCCGCTGATTCCAATGAGATTATGGTCAGACAATGGTGTATTTAGACAAAATTACCAAAAAAAAGTCTTCGGCAGTGGAATTGTCTATTTTCAATAACAAAAGACGGTCAGGGAATTATGTAAGGGTGAATCAGTGTATAAATTACCTTCTTAGTCCAGAGATAATAACAGTAATAGAATAGGTTCATTTTCTAGTGTTTATGTTTTCCTAGTGTTTATGTTCATCCAGATACAAGCTAATGGAAAAAATAGTGAAGTCTTGTAGAAATGATCTCTTTAGTTGATAAGAGAACCATCAAGTGACTTAAAAGCACAGAACTCTTGTCAAGGGGAGTAGAGAATCTCTTATGGGGAAAAGCAGGATTGTTCATGCACAGACACGAAAATGGGAGGTCAATAAGTGTACAGGAAGATGAGAGTAGAAAAGTTTTTATTCGAGAAAGAAAAAAGAGCACAGAAGGAAAATTCTACAGAAACAGAAGTCCATTTGACATGCTTAGAGGAAAGAAAAAGCAAAGATACCATGGAATTTTTTCTTCACATACTTAGACTGTATCGGAGAGGAGGAAGGAGAGAAAACAATGTAGGCTGAAGTAGCTGCTCAACACTATCATCAGAACAGTGAGATCACTGAAGCTGGGAAAATACTTAGCAGGGAAAACACCTCTAGATGAGGTTCTATGGATAAGATTATAGAAAGGTTTTGTAATATCAAAGCAAAACCTCTGGTGATAAATGAGAAGATGGGATGAGCCATTACACTCAAAGCTGATTTTGGATTCCCTAATACTAAAAGGAGCAATTACTATACCAGAAGTTACCATCAAAGGTTTGTTGTGCAGTGAAATTTTGCATTGCTTTATTACAGTTATTAATTATCTAACATGTTTACTTCCTCAAATAAAAAGGGCATAAGGCTGAACCCTGAGTCAAACCTGGGGACATAGCTTTCAGAACCAAAGGCCATGGCTGGGTCTATTCTAAATGGTTTAGGTATATATCTTGCAGTACCTAATATTTTCACCTATTCTTGATTTGGTTTGGGAGGGTTCTTAGGTGGGTAAGAGTTTCATCACTCAGCTTTACTTAACAGTGCAAGAATGCAGCTAGCAAGATTTCAGCAAGATTTCCTGAGGTGAAGTCAAAATTTCATACCTTTACAAAAAGGAAACAGTAGATTGACCTGTCAACTACTGTCTGTCAACAGAAAGTAAGGTCTGGATCTAAGCCTCTGTAGCACCTTAATTCCTAACACCTATGAGCTTGATCTACAGTAACTACACCCACCAACCCACCAACAAAACTGTGACAAATGCAAGCTACAGGTCCCTCCACACTCAATTTCCCATCTGACGCTCAGAAAAGAAGTTATCATTAGATCACTTAGTTACTGGGTCACTGCAGATCTGTCTGAAAATGCACCCTTTACAGAAGCTTTCTGGTTTCTGAATGGTAAAAGGGGATGAAGGATTAAATTTCATATATTGTCTTCAAGATTATTTTACACTTCTGTGAGCTGAAAATTTCTTTAGGTAGCAAGCTGCAAACATGTGATTGACTGCTGCTTTTATAAAGTGAAGGAAAACTGTTATAAAAGGCTACAAAGTAAGAACTGATGCCCAAGTGGAACTGACTACCAAGGGGCACAGAGTAATGTTAGGATGTATTGAAGCTTCATTCTCATTTTTACTTTTTCAGAGTTGTCTCGTTGTCTCCTTGAAACTCAACTGTATGTAATCACATTTTGGTTTTGAATTATTATTGTAATCCTGTTCCAAAACTTAGTATAGAGGTAGTACCTTAGTGCAGGCCAAATTTATTCCCCTTACACTAACCCTTGTCTACTTGTCATTGTCAAAGAAACACTAGATGTCATAGAAAGAGTACCATAGTAAATGAAAGCAGAATTTATATGGTTAAGCTGCACAGCATTTATCAAGAAGTCAGAGTGCACACAAGCAGTTACCTGGCAGCTTAACATGCTGTATCTACACTATGGCTGTGCACACATCACATTTGCATATATATCCCTGTGCTGAAGAAAAAGAATAAAAATATCATACCACACCTTTGAGAAACATTCATTTCTCATTAAGACTCCAATGATGACAATGATTCCCAGAAAATTCAATGGATTCATGATTGAACTGACAGTGGATCTTCTAAAAAGGAAGGCTATTGCATACTGAACCATCTCTGTTGCACTTTCCTTCCAGGTGAGCTGCAGGTAGCAGGATGTGGTGCAATTGTTCAATATGAAGGTAAAAAATGTGTGAATGACACTGCCAAACCTGCATCCAAGCAATGAGTACATCCAATAGAGGGAAGTTGATATTTCGGTTACTTCTGTGTCCTGGGAATAGAATTTTTAAAAGCCTCATGTATGTTTTTATAGCACCCTCTCTCTTTCCATTTGTAACGAAGTGCTGATGCTCCCAGAAACATCGCTCAAATGTAGACCACCTTATTAATTATGGGTGGTCCATATCCATTATTATTGTTTTCCTTTTGGAAAACTAGAAACAATATAAAAGCAGAAAATCACTCGTGGGTGAAGGATATAAAAATCAGCATGCATACATTTCTGCTGGGAGGCAGTGACATGCCACTTAAACAAACTTGTAGCATATCTTTAATGTTTCCTGAACAAAAGGGCAGATCAGTGCTCCAGCAGAGGAGGAGATTTTCAAACAAATAGGAGAAAAAAAATCATTATTAAACATGCTTTTGTATAACAGGTAATTATAATAAGGCTTTTCACTGTTAGTCTCTGAGGAGCTTTATTGTGTGGATGGGAAAGGAAGAAATCTTAAAGATTTCTCTACATGTAAATCATACAGGAACAGCATTTATTTTTGTGCAATTGGTCATTTTGTTTTATTTGAAGCTTACCCTTAATGTGCTCTTCCTCCTCTGTCAAGACAGAGAGAAGAAATTTAGTCCTGAAGCAATGTCTCATTTTTTATGGATTTTCTCCTATGGTTCTCCCGTGTCTAAGAGATGAAAGTGAGAAAACAACTTGTTCCAACTTAAACACAAATGTCATGCCAGAGTCAGAGATATTGCAGCAGCTTATACTTAAGTCATATCTACCCAGTGCAAGAATCTTCCCCTCAAAATCTTTAGAAAATATAATGACTAGAACAATATTACCTTAACAAATCCAATCTTTAATCTATTCCTTTATCTGTGTTCTCATTCTTACATTAGCCTGTGTTTAACTTCTAGCTCTAAATTTGTAATTTATTTATGCATTCTGAGAAAAAAATAGATTTAATTCTAAAATTGGCTCATTGACAATACTAAACATATTATTTTTATTATTATTCATGGGGGATTAGAGAGACAGATAACATAAAATTTTAAAATTTCTCTTATTTACAGTGTGTATAAAAACAAATCCTCACCCTTTATTAGATCAGTTATGTTCATTAACTTTTCCTACATTTGGTTCTTTATAAAAGTAATATTCATCACCAAAAAAAAAAAAAATCTTAAGCAAAAACTAAGGACCTATATGGAAAGAGTTGTGAAAGTTTGAGATGACAGATCATAAATTACTTTTTAAAATAAAATAGAAGCCATATGTGCCAATATTTTTAATGTCCTCATACAATAATCTGCAAACATCTATTTTTTTCTCCTTAAACAAACCAAGCACACCAAAAGAGACCCCCACAATATTATATTCATGCTGTGAAATATACTCAGCATAACTAGGTAGAGCCACTACAGAATTTTCCTAATGGCTGAGATCTCAAAAAAATCACAGTTGCAACTGACACTAATTGGAGACCTTACAGGCAGCCTGAACAAAGGGACCCTGGCTTAGTCAAACACAGCTACTAATCCTTAACCCTGGAGGAAATCTCTCTGGGTCAGTGTTGCTATATATCATTTGAACTGCATGGGCAGGCTTGTTTTACAAGGCATGGCCAGTGCCTGCTTTACATCTGTGCTTTCAGTACGTTTCTGTCTTTCCCTTGCTTGTTAAAGAGCATCTGTTTACTGCACTGAAAACGTAGGTGTGCCCTAATCACTTAAATTGTGCAGAAAGAGGAAGAGAATGGGAATTTTGATAGCATGGCATTTGGAAACATATAATACTATACATACTCTAAAAGGCAAATAAATACTTTGCAATAAATTAAAAAACAAACAGTTGATTTGTGTGGTGCAATATATCATAGATAACAGAGAGCCATAGGACAAAAACTCTTCACTGGTTGATTGGGAGAAACCAGTCAAGTTACTGAAGTCTGATTCAGCCAAATGATCTGCAAACCCCTCTTATCCTTTATTTCCTTAACTGGAATTTAGGATCAAACAGATCAACCACAAGGATGCAAATTATATTCTTTCAAACTCTAGGATCTCACCCACAGGTGATTGCACAATGCTATCAGTAAAATGTTTTAATCTAATTCAGAGCATTTTTGTGGATGTTTTCCCCCACCTGTTTCTAAATCCAGGTAAAGAGAGCAATTTTAAGAAACATTATCCCCACATTAAACAGCATACTAAAATAAATCAGTTTGAGAGAGCTGGAAGAATCTGGGCTTTGCTAAGTTATAGTGAGATCAGATGTTGTTGGAGATCTATCAGCATAGACTCTGCTAAATTAAGCCCACCTCTGATCAAGAAGAGCTGTAAGGTTTACCTCTCAAGACTCCATTGAGTCTCATTTACCGGCTAGAGAGGGGATGCTGCTGTGGGCCAGCTCTGTGGGTCAGCACAAAACCCCACGTCACCCTGAAATAAGTCCACCATTCCTTATTCTACAGACAAGTCTCATGTTTCAAGGTCAACCTAAATTTCTGTGCCCAAGTTTAAAGCAATTGATAAAACATTTACTTAATACAGTGAGAAATGTGCTAATAAGTCCATTCTGCTTCTCATTATCTAAAAATATTTAATGATGGCATCGCAATTATCTTAGATATGCAATGGATTCTACAAGGAATTTTAAATAATTGCTTTTGCAGTTATCCTTTCTCTCCAGCAGCCCCTTGTTTTAGAATTCATTTAAGCATAATTTCTCTTAAAATATTTACAAAAAAGTCATTTTCTTACGAATACATATGAAAAGTAAATTTTCTGATTAGTCAGCTTAAAATTAAATTAAACTTCAATAGTTCAGCAGATAACATTTAATAACAAAGATGTTGCATCTGTAAATGATGTGTGTTCTTATCCTCAGGTTTTAGGGCAGGATTTCAGCATTCTTGGTATAGGTTATTTTCTTTTATTTTTTTTTTTATTTTTCTCTTTCTTTTTCCTTTCTTTTATGGGGGGTTGGGTTGGTTTTGTTTTATTTTTGGGGGGACTGGGTGCTTCTAGGCTTTAGGGTACTTTCCCTTTTTTTTTTTTTTTTTTTTTTTTTTTTTTTTTTTAAACAACGCTTGCTCCATCTAGTGGCAGTTTCTGAAGGGATGGAAAAAAACCCACAAACACTCACAAATGCAAATAAAATGCATACAGAAATAAAAATCTCATCTCAAAATCAGGAATGTTTCCACTCAGATAATTTGGCTTGTTTCAGAGCTTTTCCCTTTAACAACACTTTTACACAGAAAGAAGTAAAGGGCATTGAAAACATTTTATCCTTACCACAAAATAAAAAGATAAACTATTATGCAGTAAAAATCCACTGAAGATTCTGTATATCATCAAATACACAAAAGCAAATATTTAATTTTTTTTTAATCTGCAAAGACTTACTACAGCTATCTTTAATGTGCTGATTAGTATCTTTTAGTAATCAATCCCATCAACAAAATGCCTTACCTTGCTGACCATTCACTCTACCTGGTAGTGCATTTATTGGTGCTGTCTATGTAGCTGGGCCTATTACCTGATAAAATTGTTTCAGGAGCACAAGGGAGAGGTTATTCTTAAACTAATTACACTGGCTGCATGGTGAGAAAAACCTCTTCTGGCCCAGCTTTGTCTCACAACAATCTCTTGATAAGCAGCTGCGAGCAGCTGCAAGAAGATCTGTGAATTATTGTCTGATGGCAATAACTGAAGTGCTAATGGCTGGAGATTACTGTTTCAGCAAATCTGGGGTTTTTTTTAAGTAATTTCCATATTAGTTACAAGATGTATTTTCCCCCATGTGATAAAAACAGTCATTCTTACAAAAATGTAAGGGCTCAGGACACAGTTTTGTTGGGTTTTTTTTAATATTTTCTGTCACAGCATGCCCTGAAGAAGAAACACAAGATTCAGATTAGCCATAGTCTTTTGGTCCATATATATCCTCTTATTTCTCTGCTTGAAAACATGAGGAAATATTGAATTCTGAACTTGAAATCAGGCATTCCATGATATATATTTTGGCAAATTGGATTAGTCACTAAATGTCTCCATATCTGTTTTCCCATCTCTAATATGTACTAGTCATTGTAGAAATTAATTTTTGAACAACAATTGAAGCTGATTGATATATCCTGTAGTTTGACTAAAGGAATTTAGGAGGCAAGTTTAACTCACTCAAAGCTTTAAAAAAAATTGAGAAAGGCTAACTACTTCACATAAATTTTTATTTAAACTGGTGTCAAGTAATGTCATTTTAATTGGACTTGTTCATAAAATAAATTATATGAAGGCCTCTCAGTTGGACAAATAGACAATTAAGGAAGGTGGGCATAGAATATCATTAAAAACATATTGTATTACAGGGACATTCATGCCTTTCCCTGACCACTCTGTAGGAAAGCAAAATGTTCCTTTCTGCTTTCACACCATGCCATGGACATCAGTTTAAGGGGACAAGAACTCCAAACATACAGTGCAGTGAATGTCTGACCAGTCAGCTCAATTCGGTGAGTGCCATTTTCTCTGCAATTAGAAAATACATACTTAACTGCTGTTTGCCAGGTGCCAGTCCTAACAGTTGTTGGTATAACATTCTGCCCCACTGAATACTGTGACACTTGTCAAAGTGTATGATTTAAAAGTTTATCTAACTTTTTTATCCAGCTTTAGTTACTCTAAGCACATTCAGCCAAAACCATTGTGCTTGATTGCCTTGGGGATGTCACACTTATTGTACGTTCACAAAACCACTAGAAATTCAAGCCTCCTGCAATCACTGCAGGCAATAAGAGTTCTTCATTTACCATCTGTAACCACTGCAAATTTGTCTACAGACCCTCACCCTTTCTGTTTTACTAGTTAACTGAATAATTCAAAACCACAGAGTTACAAAGAGAGAAATAACAGTCAGAAATCGTAACCAGCATTGTTCTTCAAGTCTCCAGCTAAAAAAAAGAAAAAATAGCTTGAGGCTTGACACTGTTTATATTTCTTCTTTTTTGATGGCAGAAAAGAAAGGTTTAAGATTAAAATTTATATTTTAATTCAAAATAATTAAGAAGAAAACAGAAAAACTGCATATAAAAGGGTCTCTTTACCAATCACAAAATGGTTTGAATTAAGATGCTCCCTTCACCTCATGATGAGAAGATTCAGGATTTTATTTTCCCATGGCTATAAAATGGGAGAATGTCCCAAACAGCCAGCTACCATGTGGTCTCTCTCTGCTGGAGCTTGCAAATCTGTTCATTAGTGAAAAAACTGCAAACAGAATATTCTGCCTGTAAATAAAACAGGGAATGGGCACAAGCAAACAAACCCATTTCCTTCCATCATAATCCATGCTTTAAGACACCGAAAACATTTGTGAAGAATATTAACAGTCACCTCACAAAAATGTTGCTTAATTTGGGATGGTCTTCTAAGATGCAGAGTTTTGGATACACATATGTGTTCTGATATGAGTAGAAGATACACAAACTCTAAGGAAATGGGAGCAGTGTCCTTCTCAAATGTATATGTGTCATCTCTGTTATTACTTCAGTCCCAATATCTATCAAATACACTGGATTATGATAGGAGATAGCACTGTTGGGAGGTGGCAGGGAAGGATTTTTAAATTCCAGATATCTGCAAACTGGCTGCAAAGCATGCCTTTGGCAAACAAGTAGTTTTCCTTTTTAGAATTATTATAAAGATTTTATACCAACAATTAAGGATTCTGTTGCTTTGAAAATCACTTAATGGAAACATTTTTTAATTGTTCAGTGACATGGTATTCAAGGGATTATTTGGGAGCTGCTAGTGACCTCTAGCAGCTAGAGGGAAAAGGATTTAATTGCTGAAATAAATGCATGTTGGTCTATTTTCCTGCCCAACTTCATTTTTAAACAAGAAAGAGGATGTGCTTGTGAACTGTAAATAATTAAAATTGAAGAAATTAATAGGTTAGGGGCATTAAGCTGTACAGGAGCCTGTGCAGGTGCATGCCAAAAAATGGGATGACGAAACATTTCCACAATTACTGCTCTTGGCTTCTGTTTTCATTTTGGGGATTTTACTTACCTCCACAAAGCAAGTTTAAAAAAAAATGTCATTTTGCCTAAGATAAATTAAAATCTGCTTTACTTGACATTTGGGTTACACTGGTTATAAAAACTATTCTCCCAGATGATAATGGAGATAGAAATGCACTCTGTCCTCAATTATTATTTTATTTACCTTAGATTCACCCTCCTCCAAATCTTTATGAGTGCTTTTCATATGAAGTTAAACAACGCCAAAATGATTCTAATGGTTCACCATTTCTGTGAGGCTGTCTAGCAGCCCAATTAGTCACCACTTACACTGGAATGTTTTGACTGGATTAATTGATTGGGCCAAACTGAAAAGGGCTCAGCCATTATGAGAAGTGAAAGTAGTAGGGATAACTGCAGCCTTACAAATTGAATAGATGATTATTCATTATGTCTGTAAAGAGAAAAATGTTCTCTTACATTCATCTCAAGGATGAATATCACATTCCCACATCTAGCCCTGGCTGGCACCAAATTCAATACAGTTCTACTTTGCGTTGCTTCGTACCAGAGTATTCAAGGGGGTTTTGCGTAAAAGTGATATATCTGAAGCCGCTTAAAAAAAAGGAAAACATTGCCACTGAGAGAATTAAGGCTGTAGTCTGTTCCTGTCTCTCAGATGGATCTCCTGGAGCACTTTTTCTTCAGGCAAGAGGGACAACTGTCCTTTAAATTCCCAGTATCTAAAGCTGTGCAGTCTTCCATTAACTTCCAACCTACACTTCATGGTATTCCCATACCCACACAAATAAGGGAAGAGTTTATTTATAACCCTACTTACTATGTCTTTTGCTTCAGGATGTACAAATACAATTATTCAGTCCTTGACTGAAAAAGTAATTTCTACCTTTCTTTCAGTTATAAAACTTGCAGCTTCTAAATCCAGCTGTCTCAAAAAATGGCTGTCTTAATTTCACACATGCATCTCAGCAAATTCCTGCATACAAAGGCAGACCCCCCCCCTTCTCAATTCGTGAAGCAATTTTCAATTACCTTCTCATGGCTTCCAGCTACAATCTGGGTTTTCTGACTGCACATAACCCCTGACCTGTTGTGATAAGAATCACTCCTGTCTCAGAAAATGGCAGTCTCTCATTATCACTCTATTTTTAAACTTCATTTTAACTTCTCTTCTCCCCTTTGATACATTTGTGGATATCTTTCCTATTCTTGTGTCATGGGTGAAGGATTTCATTTGTTTGCTGAATAGAGGCTTTTTTGCATTCAGAAATTCACTCTGCAGTACCAATTGTCTATTTCTTTACATACACACATTGACAACTTGAAAGCATTCTCCTAAGTTTTAATTTTGAGCATCTTAAAGCATTAAGAAGTTTGCAATGATTTCTCTGCTACCAAAAAAAAAAAATAATAATAAAATATTCTCTAATGTGTCTTCTTTCTCTCTTTTTAGAATTAGATTTGACAGATGACAGACATAAGCTCCCTGGTTATATTAAAGCAAAACATGTTTCCTGAGTGGCTTCTCCAGCAGCTGAACAGTGCCAGCAGTGATCCAAGAGAAACTGGAGACCATAATAAGTCTCTACGTCTCTAAGTTGCCCTGCACCTGGACAGATTCAGCACAAATAGTACTTTTCTTAACCTGTCAGAAATAAATCCAAAGTGTTTTTCACATGTGCTGCTAGTTGTGTCACAAAACTCATGGATCTGCCAGAAACTATCACTACCAGAGACTCATACCCACACTGAAGATTTTGACATAAAGACTAATATTTAAAGAAACATCTCTCAAACTTCCTGTATTGAACCACTTGGACACTGAGGCTAAATTTTACCTTAATCAAGCTGTTTTAAAACTAAAGGAGAGCCATCTTTACCTGGAGATAGGATAGAGGGGGTTTTTTTGTGCTGGTCTTTTTCCCACTCTATGAACCACCATTGCACAACTGCAAAACCCAGAAAATTTATTCGTCAGTGCAGAAGCTTTGTTCAGGCCCACCCAGACAGACAGACACACAAACACTCACTCATTTAGTGTGTTTTGTTTTAACCCACCCCAAAGGATCTGTTAACAATGAACTTGGTTGCGCTGCCTCAGAGGTGGGTCACAACCCTTTCCCTTGGATCTTTTGTATATATTAACTGATCTGAGCACAGAAAAAAGACCAGTGAACAAAATATTCAGATTTCAGAATGATGTATGGTCTAAGTTTCATATGAGATGCATAAAAATATACAACCTCTTGCTTGTGAGATGACACATTTTGTTATCATGCATCAAACAAGAGAAAAGAAAGGAAAGAGCTGAAAATTTTTAAATGGTAGAAGGTTAACAGTGTGTTGTCCTCCCAGCTTATATGAGGTCCCATGTTTTGAGGGGTCTGGAAACCCATGAGGTTTGGATTAATCTCAAAAAGATGCCATGAGGAACTCCAGGGACAGCCTTACTGATGTTAGGTGAAAGTTAAATACAGTGTCAGCCTATATGGAGGAACACTGTGATAATGCACATTATGCTCCTATATTGAAATCAATGGCTCACAAAGTCATTTAGAAGAAATACTTTTAAATCATGACCTGTAATTATCTGTTGAATGCTAATGACTCAGCAGGTTGCAAAGGCCAAGAATTTAAGTGTTAATGAAATGGATGAAAAGGGATGATACATTAATTTGAACATCACAAATAACCAGCGCAGTAAATGTAGGCCTTTTGCCAAGCAATAGCTTGCACTAACAAGGATTAGTCAACTTTGAGGGTTTCTTATTAAATTATACAAGTAACAGTGGGTAAAGCTACAACCACCCAACGCAGGATACTTCATAGTGTGAGAATTTCACCATAGACCATGTAATGTACCACTTCCCTGCTGAATGACAGAGTTAAAGAGGCTACAACACAAAAAAATATATTTTACAGAGGAGAAGGACGAACATAATATATTTACTTTGCACAAAGCAATTTTTCCACATGTTATTAAATTCCCAGTTCACATCTCTCAGTCCTACAAACATGCCTGCCTGTTGGTGGTCAAGCCAAAGTTGCTTTTCTTTCTTGATTGGCCAGACACACCATTTTGACCCTTCTGTTCTCCAGGCTCCCTCTGTTGTTGTTATTGGACCACCCTTAACAGAATTCCTCTTAATGTTCAGTTCAGGAGTACAATGGTATCCACAGGAATCCAAATTTATAATTTATAGTATTTTTTCCTAAAAATTATACAAACACAGACACAGAAGAGCATACACTGAAGCAATTACCTGTCAAGAACAGTCTTTTCACACATTTCTTTCATCTCAAGTCTTATCTGCTAAGGAGACTGTGTAGACAAGGCAGCTTTCCAATATAAAGCTAAAAAAATTACTCAGTGTTTTCACAAAATCCACCTTGCTGTATTGAACAGCAAAAGTCTCCCCAGGATCTCAGATCATAAGTGTAAATTATGCCTTCAAACATGGGTTCGTTGTATTGTTCTTCTAGTGCTGCTAGTTCTCCATCAAGGTTCCTTTCTCTTAATGGGCCTTCATTAATCTTCTCATAAAGAAGAAAAGCACTAGAAGATGTGCAGCAGCTGGACATCTCCGTGGCAAGGTGACAAAAAATTACCATGAAATATCTAAAAAAACTTGTAGCCCAGAGAAAGCAGGGCAGTTGCATCTACATGAGGCATCTAGAAACAGCAGCTAGCAACACAAATGGTTACAGCAACATTTCAATCTTACAATCACGCTTACTTCTTACTTACTTACTTACTTACAATCACATAGAAAAGGAAATAACTTGTATTTCTATTAAATATCATTAAGAGGGTATTCATCATCTCACTAGCACCATCTCACTTCTGTCTGCGTTTTTCCCTGCTCCCAGTTTTTCAGCACGGCTGCTGACATCCCAAGAATAAAGGCAGAACATGGGCTAGGGCTGCAAGGTAAGGGCTCTAAGGAGAGGCTGACCTTTCCCAAGAGATGGAGCACAAACTGACTTCTATTTTCAGATGTTTCCAAAGCACAGGCCCATGCACAGCATCTTTGCAACGGAAGTCACAGAAATGGTCAAGCCTTTTCTGTGAGAGGCATTTGACAGAATCCTGCATGACTATGCTTATTCAGCTGTTGACAAAAAAAATCTTATATATGCCTCTGCATGCTTTTCAAGTAGGGGAACAATTTAAAGCAAAGTTTATGTCACATCATGTTTTCCAATGGGACAACATACATTGCAAAACAGCTTCTACTTCTTTAGTCTTTCATAGAACAAAAACCCATATTCAAATATTTAATTTATGACCTAAACTTTAAGTAAAATTTCTACAGAACAAAAGCAATCCTATATCTTATAAAATACTGATACATTAATCCATTTGAATGCTGAAGTACAGATCAGGTATTGAATACAAATTATATATTCCTAGCATTCCTGAAAACATGTCAAATATACATATACATCATTTTATTTTAACAACAGAAAACATGGCGAATTCTGCTGCTTGTCTCCATTTTTGACAACTGTTTTTAATTAGGCTCTATCAGATTATAGTAGGGTATGAAATTTGTCTCTAATCTTTCCCAAGAGTTACATATAGCACAAAAATAGAAATTAATATGGAGCTGCTACAGTAGTTTATATATTATATATTATACGTTAATTGGGTTTTCTGCCACAGAAACAAGTGTTTATTGGCAAAATTTCATGTTAGATGTGGGAAGAGAGAGGGAAGCAGGAAGGAAAAGGGAAAGGGAAGGTGAAGAGGAAGATGCAAACATGCATTCCTCTGCCATTTTAAAAGTCAATGAGGTTCAAGCAATTATCTCATAAACTACACCCTTTGACTAAAAGTTTAAAAAAAAAAGATTAAAAAGTAGAGTGTAGATAATTTCACAACCCTGATTTATGCCACCCTAACAAAATTACAACTAATATTGAGATGGTCCCCAAACTGTTTTTCACATTCTGAGCTGCACTTGAACTGTAAAAGACAATATTTTAGATATAAGGATAAAAATTAGACATATGTCCAAGCTTAGTACTTCATAATTGTAACACTCTTGTGTCTCCTGAGATAGCATAATTCTAAAAAAAGATCTATTTGAATGTAACTACTCATTAACAACTCATATAAATTGTGTTTTGCAGTTTTGAAATACATGTATGCATGCTACACAAAACTGATTTTGAAGACACATTTTCAGTGACTAATTGTGTCCAAAGAAGCAATAGATTAAAAAAATCACAAGTATTTCACGCAAAAATTATTTCATTTCTTCTGTAGCATTTCTGTTTTAATTAAAAAAAAAAAAAAAAAAAATCCTTCATTTTGTTGTTTTTAGTGGGACTTAGCCTCACACAGAAACTTTAAAACATGACTGGAGAAGTATGAGGTTGGACAAACCAATACAGTTTGCCATCTTTTACAGAATCCAATAGATTTAAGCATCAGCAGAGGGCACAAAATATTTGATTAATCCACAGAAAGTAATGAGAATTATTTTTATATAGTCACAGTTATATATATGCAGACTTATATTTGTATGGACGACTTATGGGTTTCTCCTAATTTTATAATGCTTTCTTAAATTCCAAAATAAATACAGATTAGGAGGTGCAATTGGCTTATTTCAGCAGCCAGTTTTACCTCCTGGGAAGCTTCAGTGAACATGGATTTCATTAAGAGGGAGGTAACCTTTCAGATAGTTTGTAAAGTCACACTCAGAATTTTTATTTTTTCCACCAGATATTTTAGATTAAATACATATTGGCCATTATTTCATTGAAAAAAAAAATCAGGGATTTCTTTTTGCAACTATTTTAGTTTAAAGCTAGACACACAGAAATAAGGCCATGGCACTGGAAAACAGACTTCTCAGGTGGGTTTATTTGTCTGGAATATATGGGTCTTGATACTACTTAAATAATAGAAGAAAAGTTCCTAGAAAAATTCCTAGAAATCAAATTTTTAGAAAAGAGATATAAAACACAATATTCAAATGCTATTTTGCTGAAGACCAAAACAAAGCAAGAACATTACTTTCTTGTATAGCACAATTTTGGCCCTGTATCCATTCATTTGTTCAGACTTAAAGACAAAATTGATGTCAAGAACTTTAGTGAAGCTACATTTTTTTCAAAAAAAAATTAAGTTTTCAGCTGATTTTCAGACTGCATTTTTTCTGGACAGTGCAACAGACTGTTAATAATAGAAGTGAGAACTTTCCAGTGAGCTAAGCCAGAAAATCTGGAAAACAATGAAGAACACAATGGACCTGTATTCTAATGTAAAAATGTACCCTCCAAACTTTTTCCCAGGAAATTAAGGAGTTCAGAAAATATTTTGCTTCTCCATTCTGCTTTTAGAAATTTGGTTTACTGAATTTTGTACTATCCCAACAAAAGCAGTACTGCAAACAAAAATCTGAACTTGTGTCAGGATTCCTTTCAAGTTTGTAACCATAATAACATCATTTCCTGCAAACACGGAAAAATGTTACTACTCTGACATGAAAACATGACCGTAAATACTCATCTAAGCACACCAACAGATATTTTTGTGCAGATCTTTACATGATGGCAGCAAGTCACACCCCCAAACTGATTAGAATAAAATGACAAATTGCTGAGATGATGCACCATATCTTCTGATACCTCATTGAGTTCCTCATAAAGTGCTGTACTGCTTCATAGGGGTCAGTCAGCACATTTAGGGGCAGCTAAAATATCCCCAGCCTGTGCAGCCTAGAACTTTGCCACTGTTGTCAACAATATACTGTTCTACAAATGCACTACTGCCAGTACTCACAAAAATTGTTTATGTTGGAATACATATATTTCCTTTCTTCTCCTCAGACAAAAAGAAAAATAAACCAATTTTCACCACAGAAAATAGCAGTTGCCTCACAGTGGTTCTCTGGAAGACGGTGTTAAATCTCCTGTTTACCTGAACAGCAGCAGAATTTCACCAACATCAAGTAATCTTGAAAATTCCCAGTCTTCATCTCTAGTGTCTTGAGAATACATACATAAGAAGGATCAAGTTGTTACCATGTATGTTTCATAACATTTTCTGCGAGAGATAGCACTATTTCTTGTTTAATGAGCTGTGACATTTGGTGGTGAAATAAAACCTGTAACTCTAAAGGTTGCCACTATGCATGCTCTGGTAGAGCAAGCAACTGAAAATTTAGATGGATCTTCTTTTCCTTCATACTGTGAAACAAAAGGAACTAAAAATTAAACCTAAAATCTATTCTCCCTTGGTGCTGAACTGTAGGCATGCACCAGAGAAATATGACAGTATTTTGAAGCCCCGAAGGCTGGGGTGGAGGCCATAGAATCAAGTTTAGAGTACTTTTCTTTCTCCTCCACCATGGTATGGCTATTACCCACTCTTACCATGGTCTGAGAGGTGGACAGCAGATTTGCCAGATGGGTGGTTGGCTGGTTATCCTTGCACTTTTTCTCTGTACCTTTCTTCACACAGAAAGGAAAAGGAAATTTTTTACTGAAAAGTGGTTTTCCACTTTTAGTGTTCCTTGGGCTTGATTTTGAGGGCAGCAGCTGGTTGGTGTAAGTGTGGAAGAAATTCATCTCTAAGAAAGGAGTGGTGTAGAAGAGGGAGGAGGCAGATGTCAAAGGTTTTGAGAAATATCACTTCAGCCTAAAAACACCTCAGGAGTCAAAGCAGGAGAAAAACAGTAATCACTAGGGACACAAAAAAATTGAATAGGTACAGCTTGTTAATCTATAATAAGAGATATGGGCAGAGTTGTTATGGAAAACTCTAAGTGGAAAACCTTCAGAATTCACAACTGAAGCAAAAATGCAGCTGTGATATCCAAGTATTTCCTGGCTAAAAAATTACAAAATGCAGAAAGCACTGGCTGACCATCCATGCAGAACTCCCTAAAGCCAACAAAAGAGAATCACAGTTTTAGTTTGGCAATAAAGTTTTTAATCTCTGAAGGAAGGGAAGAAACCAAATTTTTTCTTTCACCAAGGTATTAAAAATTTGTTGTGCGCTGTCCTCTCCTGCTCTACCACATGGATGTTCATTAGGTGATTTACAAATCAACAGCAATTATAATGTAACTTGCTTAAATGCTCTGAATGAGAAGACACTAAGGGACTGACGGATGGCAGTGAAGAGCTTTTGTCTCTGTGCTGGTCTTGAATGGAAGAGAGTTAAAATGTTCCCCAGTAGCTGTTATGGTGCTACGTTTTGTTTTTGTGCTGCACACATTGTTGACAATACAGGGCAGTTTTCATCACTGCTGAGCTGCACTGACACAGGGTCAAGGCCTTTTCTGCTCCCCAGCCCATCCTGCTGACTTGCACAAGAAGCTGGGGCAGGGGACACGTCCGGGACAGCTTACTCCAGCTGACCAAGTGGATTTTGCAAACCACATGAGGACCAGCTCAGTAGGTCCTACTAGCTGTAGGAAGAAGGAGTGGGAGACATTTAGAGTTGTGGACATTCAGAATGGCATTTGCCTCCCCATGTGGCTATTACACATGGTGCAGGCTTGCTTTCCCCACAATGACTGAACACCTGCCTGGCCATGAGAAGTGGTGAGTGATTTCCTTGGTTTGCTTTGCTTCAGTGCACAGCTTTTGCTGCTCTTCTGACTCTCCTCCCCATCCCCCTGAGTGGAAGTGAGTGAATGACTGCGTAGAGCTTAGTTGATGGTTGGAATGCAAGAGCACTGACTGATAAGATCACATTTTTCTACACAATGTGAAAAGTAAAATCAAAGAAACTGTTTTCTCTAAACCAATTGCTGTATAATTTCAAAACTTGCATCTCTATACCAAAATATGCCCTTCCCAGATTCAGATGAGATTTTAGTATTAAAAAATGGTATTTGTTTAATTTTAGATATTTCCTGGGGACACTGGTGCAATCGTTATTATTCAAGAAGGTTATTATTTGGGATTTAAGAATTTAGTGGCATGAGGATCAGGCATTCTTAGTCTGCATTTTTCACCTCAACAAGATACAATACCTGTGTCAGAGTACATCTGGAGTAGCCAATTTGCAATAACAAAAAATATATATAAATATAGTTTCTACTGCCAAACCTTCCGTTTATATTAGAGCACAGAGTTCATTATCTTTAATAGACTAAAAGGGAATAAATTTTGTAGATAGTGAATCTAATTTAGTAACTGAGTAAAATTAAGATATCTTCAGGTGAAAGATATGGATTTATTTGTGTGTGGTAAAGGTGAGAGAGAATTCTATGCATCTCGCACAAATGCCAATAGAACCACGAAGTTAACAGATGTCTGATCACATGGGGATTTTTGCTTAGGCTGTGTTTTGGAAAAGCTTTGTTAATAACTGCCAGTAGTACTAATGTTCCTTCAATTCAGCTATGCAAACATTTTTTAAATCTATGTAATCTAGCAATATTTCAAATCTATGACTTGAAAAGTGATCAGATAAATAATGACTTATCAGACCTGCAAAAGCAAAATCTTTTGTAATAAGGGAAACCAAGTGGTTCAATGCATCACAGCAAATGCCAGAAACAAACATCAGTAACATTTGAAGAAGCCATATCCTAGTTTTTCAAGGAAAATATTTTTAACACCAATCAGCCATTTAACACAAGATAAAAGCCACTCTAGAGAAAGTCTGCTTGGAAACAGGATTGTTATTTTCTGTTGAGTCTAGGAACTAACACTAACTTTCAAAGATTATTCCTTACAATAGATCTCCTATGTTAGAAAGAAAAGAAAAGGAAAAAAACCAAAAACAACAAAAAGACTTGTAATGAATTCAGAGATTCTCTTTTATTCTTTTTCTTTTTGTGTCTTCAACAATTACTCCAGCAGAAATATATTTGCAAGCAACTTTCAGAAAGGCAGAAAAAAGGACGACATGAATTTAACTGATGGCATGGTTTTGCAAATTATACTGTAAATACAAATAAGGCTTTCCCAGAGCAACATATAAATTGGATCCTTTCTGAATTCCCAGACTAGTTCAGGGAAAAGCTATCTGTACTAAACAAGTATCCAATTCTTACTGTTCAGCCAACTTACAGCATCCAGCAAAAAAGCTTTTGAAGAATTTACAATAAGCTGGAAGGCATCCAACAATTACAGAAGGAGGAAAACTTAACAAGCAGAAAAAAAGTTAAGTGTGACTACTACTGTTTCCAAGCACTGCATTCTGTCAACATGGACATTAGGCATTATACACATGTATATGTTTCATGTGTTGACATACATATGAATGCGTGTATCAACTTACAAATTAGTATGGGTAACAAAGCTGGTAGCAGATAATTACAATTTACAAAAGCAGACAATAATGCAGACTGGATTCACAATTAAAATACAGCATTTATGTATGACATGCCATAACTCGCAACACTAGTGATTGCAGACAGAATATTAATTTGCAAAAGGGTTTAGTCTTCAGGATAATTGGAGACAGAAGCAGAGATAATTGGCTAAGGTATCACAGAAACAGCAGAAAAATCACTATGAAGTAGAAACCACAGATATAAATAAAAAAAAAATCCTAAAACAAGAAAACAAAACCAAATATTCTTAAATATTTTTTGCATGGAGGTGCTTTAAAGCATGTTTTTGGAGGAGTTTTAAGCATACTAAATCAGAAAAAAAACATTTATACTCAAGAGGCTAAAGTCTCACCAAACCCACACATATCTATAGGCCTTTTAGTGTTTAAAATTATGGGATGTGATTCTTTTCATTTATGTAAGATACACCATGAAAACTCATTTTTTAATTGATCCAAATTAGATGTAAGAATGTAACATAAATATTTTTTAAATGCTTTCCAAAATATATTTCTTCTTCTACCATCTTAACAATAAGATATGCATACTCTGCCTCCAATTGCAAAAGACAAACTCAACACACCCTCTTCAAAACTGAAATAGTAAGAAAAGAAATTTTAAAAAAGGAAAGAAAGAATTGTTCCTTGTATATTTTATGTTTATATCTTATTAGACCTCTCAGGAAAGATCTCTTCATTGTTTTTTTCCTTTTACAGGAAAGAACAGGTTCGATTAAATAACTTGCCTGACCAGCAAAAGACTTTAACCAGAACACCATGTTTGCTGAAACCAGTTGTGATATCCACAATTCCAAGACTGTGGGTTAGAAGACTCTTGTGTTATTTTTGCCCATTCCCACAGAGGACATAGCTCTTGGCATCTAAAAAGCACCTGCATTTTTAAAATCATAGAGATATAGAGATTTAAATGGTTTATAAAGCAGACAATATATTGATGACAATATATTGATGCAGCCCAGGAGGGCTCCAAACAGTTTAAATCTGAACAAGAAGAATCACACCTGAGATACGTAACATGACACTTATTAAGAAAAAGGAATTCAAGTAACTTGAAGGGTTTGCAATCATTGAAGTTGCTGGAGCAAACAAGATCTATATAACACAATATATCAAACTAACATTCTGGCTGAACTGTAACGCATTCAAACTTGGGATACTGCCACTTACAGTGTCATAAAGAAATCTGTAAAAAATTCAGGGGAAAAAAATTCACCAAAATAAAACAAAACCAACAAAACAAAAACACAAACAAACAAAAGAACACAAACAAGTCAGCTCTACTGGTGGAGTCACTAACTTACTAACTTCTGAAGATGATGGTTTCAAGAATATCCCTCTAGGAGGTTATATGTCAGATCCACAGAGGACCTTCCAGCAATGATTGCTTCCTCTCATCCAGAAGCTTAAAAACCTTGCCCACACTCACAAATATCTGACTTTAGGAGATAGATTCCACAACTCCAGAAGATCTGCTTTGTTACATTACTAGAAGATCTTTTGTTTTTTTAGGGAAGAGTATATCCTTCCTTCAGGAGACTGACAAAATACACCCTTCCTAACAACATTTCTCAAGATAGCAGATATACTTCAAGCTGCAAACACTCATCTGTGTTTGCATTAGGTTAATGCACATAAGCATTTGTTTGCTTTAACAAAAGTCACAAAAGGTGATTTTGTCATCATACTTCAAGATGAAGTGTCTGTCTTCCCTTTTACACAAATTATAGCATTAGGAACTCAATCTATAATATTAATCACAATGCTTTCTACTTAGCAATAAGCATTTTAACCTAGTGTTTCCAAAAGAACCATACCAATTCAAGGACTACTGCAAAATCCTGGGAATAATAAAAAAAAAAAGGAGGCCCTAGCCAATCCATTTTACTCAGTTTTGTGCAAAGGAGTTCAGTTGCCCTGCAGCAGGGTAAGAAAGAGGATTCTGTACCCTCCCAACATTGATTTCTATGCCAGTTAGGATATTAAAAGAATGGCACTTGTGACTCGGCTGCACTGAGATATTTCTGTGATGAAACTGTGTAATAAATCCAGCTTAATTTAATGGGTACATTTTGCTTACAGCTAATACTTGTTACTGACAGAAACTCAATTCCAAGTTCTTTAGGCTAGAGACTGTCTTTTCCACAACATATTTTTAACATGCAGTACAAAAAGGTTGAGATTCACAACAGAAACAACTGCAGCAGACAGAATCCACTTGTGAATCAGCTTGACATTTGCTCTAGACAGCTATTTCAGAAAATTACTGTTTAACTTTGGGTCATCCAATTAGACGCATAGTAAGTATGTACAGAGAGATTCCCTGGTGGCTTTGTATCATGTCTAGAGCAGGTAAATGACAGTTTTTTCTGCATCAAATTTGCCAATGAAATATTTTTTTAGCAGACTTCAGAGTGATGGAGACAAGGGAAAAGAATGAAAATGCCCTTTCCCAGCCAGTTTCTCCATTCTTGCTCCCAATCACTTTTGAGAGTTCAACATTACATTATCAAATGTACCAACTACAATTTAATTAGTCAACAAAGCCTCAGACATGAAACTAGTCTGATAAGTTAGGTATTATGAAGAGTTAGATATTGCTTCACTTTATGGAGCTGTAAATAGGAATGTTACTCTTGCCAGCCTTTTCTAAATTGAATATGACAGCTTTGATTTTTTTATATGAAATATAATACATCAAGTTGAACAGCTGGATAAGCTAGAGCTTTAACCACTTAAAAGGTTCTGTGAAATATTAAATCAGAAATTTATTTACCATATAATAAGCTATATGCTTTTCAGTTGCAGTCAAAAAACCTCAAAGCTTGAATGGATCTCATTTGTTAAAGTAATTATATACTTGTGCATGTAGGATTGTGTGTTTATGTGTAAACACATTTATAATATATGTAGGCAAGGGAGGATTGCATATATACATGTGTGCTTGTATATACCATCTCTCACGTACGTGTGCGGAGAAATCACTGAATGCAGATGCTTGGGTTTGGTGGGGTTTTATTAAACCTCAATGGGAATTCAAGATGCCTGTGAACTTTCTGACTCAACAAATCTTCCTAGGTTTTATCCTATGTGAAATCAAACATGAATGGAATGGAACGGAAGTTAAAGTCCGTTATGAACAGCATTGTCCAGATGCCTTTTTAAGGAGATTTACAGGCACAGGTCATCAACATATGGTCTTGTTTGCACCTTAATTCAGAGGCAATTCTTATAATTGAATCACAACATGAGGCCAGCAGCATGGTTGCCTTTTCCTGGCTGCTTACCAGGCAGGCTGCATGTGCTGGTGCCTGGCTTTGTTCCTCCCCAGGGAAAGGACTTCAAACTTCTTGATGAACTTCTAGGGGCTCCTGCCTTGGCAGGGTATGACCGTGGGTTGACACAGAGAGCAGCACCAAGCCGTGACTCCAGGCAGGGGGAGGGAATTGGTCACTACCATAGCGAGGCTGCACTGGGCAGCACAGGCTGGTAGGAGAGCAGAGAACCAGGATGTGGGGGCAGAGGTTGGCACTGAAGAGCTCATGAGTGGCCTGGGGTAATGAGCTGTGGGGCACAACCTAGTCCTGGAGACCACCCTGCTGGAAATATCTGCCCTAGGATCAGAAATGGGCCTAGAGAAGGCCTGCACTAGCCTTCAGGTGGAACAGAAAAAGAGTCTGTAACAACCTAGCACATAGAGAAGGACCCCTTTGCAAACATCCCCACTTACCCATCAAGAAAAGTAAAAAACTGTGATGACGGCAATACCACATGCCCTGTTCATAACACTGAGACTTTTCCTGTAGTTTTCATGCATTTATTTTATTTGAGTAGTTTGTTCTGGAGGGCTGGGAGCCCTTGAGGGCTGGTACCTTCCCCATCTGATGGCTCAGTCCTAGTTTGATCAGCCCCAAGACGCCCTCCAAGGCGACCAATGCAGTGTCAGCCTCTAGCTAGCTAGGGAGGTGTGGGGGCTACCTGTCCTTCTCTGGCCCACAGCAGAGCTTTCTCTGCCCTGTCTGGAAGTGGGGGGCCTAAGAACAGCCTACCCTACTTCTTTCTGAGTCTCTTTGTGCTCTGCAGGGATGGCAATCACAGAAAAGGGTGTGTTTCTGGTTATTTGCAGTTAATTTAGACCCCCACTGGCAGTGGAGGAGTTTCTGGGGAGCTCACTGGCACTGGGCTTTGCAGCTCTGCTGAAGGAGGTTGGGATGGAAGTGAGACCTCCTTGGGAGGTAGAGGGACAGGGACACATGCAGGCTGCTCCCTTGGCCCAGCTGGCACAGGTGCCCTGCCAGCCCAGCAGACAGCAGCTTCTGGTGCACCACTGCACAGCTATGAGTGGATGTTCCTGCACAAATATCACCGTGGCAAAGCTCTTCAGCTCATTATGGACACAGGACTGCAGGATCTGGAGGAGTGTTGGGTGGCTCTGGAAGTTGTTCATCCAGTTCAGGGCCTGGAGGTTTCCCACAAGATGCCTGGGCACCCTTTCTGAACCCCACCATTACGAGACTTCTTTTCCTCTTCTCTCCAATATAAAATTTGTCAGCTTAGAGAAAAATATTCCAAGTGTAACTGTGGTCTTATGCAGCATATAGGGCTTGTGCCCTAAGGACAAGAACATACTGCCTAGGTCTCCAAGCTTGCAAAGCTCCTCTGAAACTTTAAGAAAACTTAATTTCTTTTCATTCCTTCAGGGCTGGCAGGACCTGCTCTCTCAGCTGTGAAGGCATCACATGGTACTTGTGCTATGTGGAGGAGTGGCAGCTATTCATCTTCCTACTGAGCAGTGTTCAACACATGGTACCCAACAAGCTCAGCTTGCCACAGGAAACAAATATAGGTCACTTAAAGAGTCTATTTTTGGCTTTTATTTTTATTGGGGGAGGGGAGGACACATTAAGAAAAAAGAAGAAACTAAAGATCCAGACATCTTCCTCTCCAACAAGGCAGAGTGGCACAGGTATTCTAGGAGGCAATTATTCTATGGTTCTACCTGTAACAGTCATTTAAAAGGTATCTACAGGGAAATTAAAGTCTGTAGTCTTCTAGTTCCCTGAAAAATTTCACTGGTGGTGGAAAATCTTATATACAAATAGAATATTTCACTGAACATCTACACTTTCTAGGTGCACACAGGATGAGCTTCATACTCATCTCATAAATATTTACATGACGTATAAAAATATTTCTAGATTCACTCTCAATTCCAGTAGCATCTTAGAATACTTTCTGCTAAACATCTTAACCCATATAGTGCCCTGTAGCCTAGTGGCTATAGATGGGAATTCTTGACAACTATTAAAAATAAAGATAAAAGATAATTTCTAGCTTTGCCTCTCATCAGAAGAGCATAAAGAGTTTTATCTAGAATTTTTCTCTGAAGACATTTTGAGAATCATGAGTCTCACTTAAGGAATGCTCAAATTCCTATATGATACTATAATTTCATCAGTGGAGAATCTGACCAATTATAATATAATATTGTTAGGGGCAGGGTGGGCGGGAGGGAAGAACAGAAATTAAATAATACTCCTTTAAGTTGTTATAAAGTACTGCTAACTGATACAGCTCCTAATGTGCCTGTAGGAAGCTGACCAACTTCCTCAGCTTCAGAGCTGTTTGTTCAAAGCTGTTTCAGTTTGTGGGCCCTGAAAATATACACCCTGTTTTTCAGTGCTAGGATGTTCATAAGTCTCCGTCCTCATAGACAACAGTTTTTTCCCTGGAACTGCTGTCAAGAAACTGGATAAAACAAATTCTATCAAAGCTGTTTATTGCAAATCAAATGCTCGTATTTAAAAAATAAATTATCTTTGTGTTATTACTTTTATAGTGAATTAACAGCGTTAGAGCAGCAACTGGTGAGGGAAAGCCTATGGAAGTTAAGGCTATCTTCGTATCTTCAAAAGACATCAGAATGTGGAATATATAGCTATCAGACACCTTGCTTTGTACAACTGTAACATTGCTGGACACAATCTGGTTATTGTTTATTCCCTATGTTATTTTTTTTAATTGCTAGAGTTCAAAACATAGATAAACTAAAAATTAAAAATGTTAATTTACCTGTATTTTTTCTTTAATTCATGTCAATCACACAAAAAGTGAAATCACGTAAACAAAGACATCAATTTTAATATCCACAAAGTATCTATTCACTCCTCATAAAAAGGGTGAAAATATTAAGAATAGCCAGTCTTATAATTATTAAACATAGTAATCACACTGTTTTATCTATTTATTAGAAGACATATTCCAGATGGGCTCAAAATAAATGAAACAGTGGTTAATAAGCATACATCAACCCGCCATTCTAATCTAGATTTTTCATAATCCTTCGCATAATAATATTGAGATACTGGGGTGCACTTTCATTTTTACAACCTGTCAATTCCATCTTAAGGCTTTTTTGCTTCTGCTGTGAATAGCATCCACAACTTCAGTTCAGTACCATCTGCTATACACCTTAGGACTCCCAAACAACAGCCTTTCCCTTCAAAACAGCAATCATTTGGAGTCATAAAATCCCCTACTGTGTTGGTATAATTTGGGAGGCATCACACAATCACAAATTTCATTTAATGTTTCTCCATCAACTATTTTGCTTACTTTTTTCTTCATTTTTATTAGCATTTTGAGCATGCTAGATAGAATTGGTCTCTTTTTTCCTGCTGACTTGAAAGTGATAAAACATGCAGGAGAGACAGCATGTTAAATTTTCTGTGCTGTGATACTCTCTTGCTCAGATGTTTATGAAGAATTGTCACCTTTCTGGAAACCTTTGTCATCAGTTCTCCAGTTCTTAAAGACAAGAAAAGAGATAAGGGCAAATTCCAATGCTGAAGTGGCAACTGGTTTGAAGACAACTGAGGGAAGACAAAGATGGTATTTTTTAAATTTTTTGCAATGTCCTTTGAAACAATATTTCAAGTGTTTCAAATACTCAATCTTGATCTGTCCGAAAGGAAATTATCCATTTTAGATATTTCCCTTTAGTATGAAGAAAGCCTTTAACAACCCTGTAGAATCTTCTAAACTGGAAAAATAAAGCATAATTGTATTTTCAAAATGCTTCCAGCAGCATATCATGGTCTGTGCTGAGGTGGTACTGAACCTTGTGGAGCCAGTCTCAGAAGCTGAGATGTGTGTGTTGTATGGGTACATAACTTGGACCTAAAGTGAGCTTGCACCAGAAACATCTAGCAGCTCTTGCACAGACCTTCATATGATAAGCAGAGTAAACTAGCCTGTAAAGTTAATCCAGACTGTGAAAGGACTGATTCTAGAATCCAAGCTAGCTTCACTAGTTTTTTCCAGTTTTTCTACAGTCTGCACTGCAATCCATCCATACACAGACTAAGTGCTTGGGAGCTTTGCTTAGTTTTTATTAGTACTCAAAGCATATCCTGGCTTTGTAACTGTGTGCATACTGAGTTTTTCCTGCTTCACAGTTCAGCATCACAGAGCACAAGTACTCACCACACTAGACAGCACTGCTGTATAATTAGGAGTGTTGCCATCACAGGGCACTTCAAATATCCCTCATACCCATAACATCTAATTTTCTTTAGTTTGCTTATTTATGCAGGAAATTATTAAAGCAAAAATTAAACGAAAATTGACTCCAGCTATGCTGAAAATATTTGTTTATCAAATGTTTAGTCAATTCCTGACTGAAAATACACTGTACTTTCTGTGTATTGCAAAAACAGAAGGGCATAACAAGATTATGAATTACAGCCTTGTTTGAGGAGATATGAAGAGCTAAGCTGATCTTGTCTACTTGAAAATAGCCAGAACTGTGGTTATGGTCCAGAAAACTTACTTAACAAAAATCCAAGAGTAATCAAGAATGTTTGGATACAACATACATAAAATTATGATAGCACAATGTACATCAGGCTGAGATTTTTTGTTAGCTATCACAGAGGAATGCAGTTTGACTGAAAAAAATATTAAATAAAATTCCAGAAATCACTGAACTCTTACTGAAACTTACAATAAAGTCCAACAGCTAGTATGAAATGAGAAATAAAATTATCTCTGAAATGACTGCTCTAGATTTCCACAGCTGTCATGGTGCAGAAACAGCAAGGATATTCTTCTTTATTTATTCTTCTCTATTTGTCTCTATTCATATCCTTTTTTTCTTCTGGTTGGCTGGTTGGTTGGTAGTTTCATTGATGTGTTGACTGGTTGATTTGTTGTTACACAAGTTTGCTATAACACAGAATTAAGAGTTTTGTATTTAATCATGAACTATGCCATTTCACATACATAGGCCTGTACAAGAATTCTACACTTACAGGATCACAGAATAGTCTGAGTTGGAAAGAACTTTAAAGATCATTTCATTCTCACTTCCCTGCCATGGGCAGGGACACCTTCCACCAGACTGAATTGCTCAAAGGTCCATCCAGCCTGGCCTTGAACACTTCCAGGGATGGGGTAGCCACAACTTTGACAGAAGTGCTGAAAAACTAAACAAGTGTTTAGATACCATGATTTTTCAAAGCCAGTTTCCCTTCAGCTTCAGGACTCAGCAGTTCACCATTTAATCTGAGGTTTTTTGAGAAAGCAAGTTACTACCACATGCTTTTGAAATTAGTTGCAGCCTGGTCCTCCTGGGCAATTCCAGAGTCATCTGTGGCCCTTAACACAACTTGCTCTTTATCTTTCACTTCTGGTTACAAGGCATTAATGTATCCTATGCTGCTTCTTTTCATGTTCTTTCTTTTCATGTCAGGAGTTAATTTTTTTTTTCTGAGACTAAATACTTCTTGTTTAACTTCTGATATTCCTATTAAATGAACACACAGCAGGAGACAGCAGAGAAATAAGAAACTATATGTTAGAATCAACAGCAAAAAAAATTCTCCTTGATAACTGCAGTCAAAAGCATTCAGAATACGAGCTGGGAAGGCAATTATACAGGAGACATTTTGCTCTTCTTTGTGAAAAAAATTAACTTTGTTAAGTTTCTGTGTTACACTATCTTATATTGAATTATTTCTTAACCCATTCAGATTTCTCTGATTCAGCAGAAACCTTACAAAAATGCATCTTACTTTTAGCCACAGTGCCAGAAACATCAGATACTTCAGCTCCATGACTTTGTAACTATATTTACATTGTAATTTTTTTGTACACGTATTAGACCTCCTAAGTAGGGCATAAACAGGTACTATATGACGTGTCACTTTAAAGAAATAGACAAATGTATTACCTATATATCTTCCCTGGAAGATAAAAGTTTCTTATACTCAGCATCTGAAGTCCGGTGTTCAAAGCAAACATATTAAAGTCAATTTTTATTTACCTGACTTTGAATATGAGTTAATCTTTTAATCTCCATAAATTGAAACACTGTGTTTTAGGTGGTGGCTCTCTCTGACATCAGAATTCACAAGCACACTTGCATGCATGAAAAAACAAGTACAAAGAGAATCCTGTGCACAATAAGATGAGTCGTCATACTGATAAAGCCCCAGTGTCACCATCACATTGACGGGGCACATAGGAGCTGGTGACAAGCAATAAAGAAAATTGCATAGAGGAGTTTGAAGAGCAGGTAGAAAACAACAAGCCAACAAACACCAACCCAAACCAAAACAGAACAATCTAGCTTAATTTGTGATTACATTAATGCTCAAAAACACAAATTTCCTTTTGAAATTTCTTTTTTACCAATTTATAAATATGGAAATCTTTGCTGAAAAGAGGGCCACCTACAGAGTAAGTAATTCATATTATGGATTAATTCTACTGAAAAAGTGATAATTAAAGCAGGAAACATTTCTTTTGTGTCAGCTTCAGAATAAATGTAAATGTTCTCTCGCATGTCTTTGGTTAGCCTTTTGAAGGCAGAAAAAGTAGGGGGGGAAAAATCATCTTACTAATTGCAAACAAGTCTCTCTCTTTCTGCTCAATTAAAATTTAAACTAAGTGGAATAATTGTACATATGGCATGCATAACAACAGCAATAACATCCTCTCCAATTCACTGCAATGGAAGTCTCCTCATGTTAATGGTATATAATGTCACCCAATTTAAAAAATTGAATGAAATATAAAGAAGCCTTATACAATGAAAAAAATGAGTATCTGACAGGACCCCAGGAAATACATTTACAACTGTAAGATGGCCAAAGGTTTAGCAAAGGATGGCATTCATTGCATAGAACTGTTTCCTGGTGCAAGCAATAGACTTCTCCCAACAGAGGGGGTGCAAGATGCTATTGCAACACCAGATTTTTAAGCTTCATAAACCCAAGACCCAAATACAGTAGGAAAGAACTACAAATTTTGAGTCACATCAGATTAAATTGAATGTCATGATCGCTGTGATTAAAAGACAAATTGTTCAAAAGGTCTGTTAATGAGGCCCAAACACTAAACTTTTTTGTGATTGTTGCTGACTGGCTAGCAAAAATTCTGTAATTCTGTCACAGATTAATATAATATTTTTGGTTATTTGGAATATGAGTACCAGTATCAAAAATTTCAATCTATTTTGCACACATAGGAAGTCCACTTCTCAACAAAAAGACCTCAGTTTCTTGTCAATTAGAATGTTGTGGTACTACAAAGTTTATGAACATCATGATTGGCTATCTTATTCCTAAGTCTCTTTAGCTGACTACTGTGTCATATGTCATTAGGCCTGAACATTACAATATTTTCTTTCTTGATGCCCATTCTCATTAATTTCTTTAAGCTGTAGGTAATACAGGTTCTAGAAACAGCTGATTATCAATATTTTTATTGATTTAGAACTTACCTAATTGCATTTTTTAACAGAAAAAACTAAGACACTGTCCACTCTAAAAGAAAAAATTACATTAAATTATCATAAATTGTTTTTAATCAGTATTAGAAGGGCAACAAAACTTTAAGCAAATTTAAGCATACTTTGATGGATTGGGGAAAAGAATAAACCATTCACATGACCCTTTTAAGTCATATTTATTCCAGGAGTTTTAACATTATGAAACACATTTCTAAGCACATCAAAACTGAAGCTTTCAGCTTCCATAAAAAGATTACATTACAATTCATAGACAGCTAGCATCCAGACTACAGTTTGTTGCTTTCACAGACTTCTTTTTCTTATTGATAATTTACTTCTAATTCTATATGTACAAAAACTGTTGCCTTAACATGACTTGAAACTGATTTCCTTTTATTCTAATTACTTTCATTTTTTTGGTTTGGTTTAAGATTTTTTGTTTGAGACTTTTGATATACAAACCAGCTGCATTCATCAAATGCACATCATGAGCCTCTAGATCGGAGGGCTGAAGGAGAGAGAAGGGAAAGCAAGGGCTTATAGAGAAGGACACACTAATTCAATACCCAGTCAGTCTTCATTGATTAGGCTACTGTCAAGTTTTTATTTCTTCTACCACTTCCAAAATAGTGATTTCTTCCTGAAGATAAGTTGCATTTAATTTTCTGAGGCAAAGAAAGACATAATAGGCATAGAAACAAAAAGTTATTTCCATTAGAGGAATGATAGCCCAATGTCTACAGCAAGTTAACATGAAAATATCTGATAGACACTTCATGGTTATTCAGAAATAGAAATCTAATAATTATGCAAATCAAACCTTTCTGAGTCAGAGTGCGGGGATTTACATAATTGAGAAATAAACTTACAATTATGGGTCAGTGATGGCACAGCATCAAGGTACTCAAGAGGAAATATCCCAATGTCACTGTATTTAAACCAAAAATATGGAATAGTTGAAGGGCAATAGATGTAGCATATTAAGCCTGAGTCTACAGAAATATGAAACCTATGAAAAATCTCATTCTATGCACCAGAGTAAAGTACAAATTCTCAGCTGCTAAAAGCCTACACAGCTTCACTGACTGAAATGGAACTACATCAATTTCAATAGCTACAAAGAGAGCACTGTTAGAATAGGTCAGTATGCTATGCAATCAAGATAAAGACATGGAACCCAGATAAAAGTTCTTAGAGAATTACAGCCTTTCCAACCCCCATCTCCTCCCTCCCATTTCTTCACCAAAATGAATGTTGTTTGGAAGAAGGATTACCCCTAATGTTATGAAGACCTGATCAATTCCCTACCAGTACTGAAGGTGCAAGTGGAGCAGCAGTCTCACAAGCTCTCTGCTTACACTACACACCAGCACCCACAGACTTAGGGTCATGTGCTTGGGCAAAACCTTTTTACCCAAAGGTGAGATTAAATAATTTTTTCTGATTAAACATTCCTCTGGTTACAACAGATCAGCCTGGTCAATTTAGTTTGATTTTAAATTTCACAAACGCATGAAAAGAAAGTTTGAAAGTTAAATACTATTTTTACCTTTTTTAAAGTTCATTAAGAGGAAGTAGAAAAATTTAAAAAAATGCCTGCTAGAGGAAAAATAAATCTGTCACCCTTGTCCCAACATTATTAAAAAAACTAAAGACTTTGAGAGGCCTCACAACAGAGTATGCGCTAATTTTAAGATAACTACTAAAAGATTATATCATTTTCTATGTATCTCTTCAGACCCTGAGAGTTTGGACCTCTATTCCTGTTTGTGATTTTCAGATTTTTCTTTTCTTCAAGCAAAAACTCCACTACGGTTTTTCAGCTCAATTATCCTACTTTCTTAATTATTAAGCTTCCTGCCAAACATTGTTTCCACCTCTCTTTTTTTGCCCATGCTGAAATCAATGGCATCAATCCCTGGAGTGTCAATCAAGAGAAGGGAATTAATGAAGTCACAAAAACTTGTCAGATGTTGCACACATTTCTTAAACCATGTAGCAAAAAGAGAGAAAAGTGTGCTAGTCTTAAGATAGAAACCAGATTACAAACACACACATATAGTATGTATTTGATCTCTGTGACAAGGAGCTGGAACAACAGGAAAAGATTTCCCTGAGTGAAAGATGACTATTAACCCTTGGTGACACCTCATACATTATATCACAGAAGGTGTAAGGATTCCCAGTTTGAGGAAAATAGCTTTGCCCTTACCTTTAGCATTTGTTACTTTTCTATTGAAATTTCTTCCATATACTTAGCCAAAAGAGGTCTGTCCTTTAATGCATCTGTTTGCTTGATTGTTTCTTTGTTTTTCTAAAAACCTAAATAAACGCACAGGATGATTTCTGTTTAGGTAGCTGAAATATATCTAAAGGCAACTGAAATAAAATTATCACATCAATGATGAATGTACTGCCAGGTTCATGTTGGGTTTTCATGTTTTGCTGTGTGCAGTCTGTTTTCTACCGGTTGGGTTACAAGAAATTTTCTCAAAAATCTGTGTTTTCCTCTGTCCAGTTTCACTTTCAATTGCTATTTTATAAGCAGTTAGAAAAACACAACACAAAAGCATCACAGAAACAACACTTGTTTAAAAAATTCATCTGTTTAAAAAAGGTGTGTGTTCTTGTTTGTCAACATGAAACATATACATCATAATTATAAATTACTGGTTATAATAAAATTCTGTTATATCAAAATACTTCTGTAAGGCAGAAAATATAACAAATATAAAATAAAGGAATGTCTCAAAGTGCCACATTAAAACAGAGAATGTGTACTATACAACATATGAGTCAGACTTTATATCAGCACTGATTTTGGAAGGAAAGTATTTTATCTTTCTAAATTGAAACAGTTTGGGTTGTTTTTTTTTAAAATAAACAGAAGTATTTAAATAGAAGAAAGGTATTTTAATGCCTGTGATATTCAGTGACTTCCCACTGGCCTTATACGAGTGTTTTCCACCTCATATTTATACTACTCAATCTTACTAAGTTAAATGTTTCTGCAGTAAATTTAGCAGAAGCTACTATTTATTTTAGCAGAAGCTATAAATCAAATCAATTTCCACCCTTATCTGAAAGCTCATATAAATATGGACACTTGTTTTCCTTTCATTCAAGATGGTTTGACAACAAAATATAATCCTGAACCGAGTCAAAAAAATCCTTCTTCTCCTTAGCTGCACAATTTATATGCAGTGACCCTGCAAACCTGCAATTCCTATATTCATAAAATCATGGATTTGTTAAGGTTAAGGTTGGCAATGGTCTCTTAGATCATTAAGTTCAACTGTTTACCTTACCCCTTTGTGGTCATCACTAAACCATGTCCCCATCTACTAGACCCACACGCCTTTTGAACACTTCCAAGGACAGTGATTCCACCAGTACCCAGGACATTCTGTTCCAATGTTTGAACACCATTTCAGTGAAGAAAGTTTTCCTAATAGACTTCCTAAACTTCTTCTGGTACAATTTGGAGCTGCTGCTTCTTCTCATTGTGTCACTTACTACTTGGGAGAAGAGGTGAACCCGCACCTAGTTAAAACCTCCTTTCAGGTAGCTGTAGAAAGCAGTAAGGTCTTCCTTGACCCTTCTTTTTCCCGGCTCAACAATCCCAGCTTCTTCAACTGCTCCTCATGATGCCAGGTGAAGAATTGCTTGCCCCAAGTGGGCTAACACAATGATAACTTTACAAAATCATTAGGCTATGGAACTACACAATCAGAGATTATAATAAACATTATAATGTTTATTATAATCTTACTATTATTATAATTATTATATATATTATAATAATATTACTCCAAGGAGAGGAGTAAGAAATTATACTTCATTGATCTAAGGACTCAAAAAATAATGAGCAGATATGTTAACTTCTCTCCTAATTAGGAAAAATAACATCAGTTCATCACATGGTCAGACACAACTGTAAGGTGACTGACCACCAGAGATCACCAACAACACCCTCAAGAAAGAGGAACCTATGTGTTGAAGAGAACATATATGGAAGAGAATATATGTTAATAGCTTTTGGGAAATTATTGTCACACATATGTTTCCTCTGGGAAAACCTGTGAATATGTATGTAAAATGTAGTATGCGAACAGGAGCTTTTTCCATACTCAGCATGTAAAACAGGTGACGCTATCCCCTGTGTATCTGGTGACACAATGAAGAACGTCCTGCTCCCAAATACAAAAATTATAATCTTAAGGAGTTTGCTTTTTTGCTGGTTTTTCGCAACACACACAGACTTTGTGATCCTTATCCCTCTCCAGCTTCAATGACCTTCTCCAAACTTGCGCCAGCACTTCAAAATCTTTCTTTCTTTGTGAGAGGTCAAAAACTGAATACAGGATTCAAGGTACACCAGTGCCAAGTACAGGGAAAGGATTCCTTCCTAATCATGCTTGACATGCTATTTCTGATATTCACACTAACAGTAACAAACATAAAAACCTGGCTTAGCTTCTACACTAATTAAGAGCTGTAAATATTTTCCTTATCTTGCTTTTCATATTGCTGTAGATTTTTTACACCTCCTTAATAAGTATAAGGCATCAGCTGCAGTACCAGGCTGCTGGACAAAAGGGAAAACCTCTACAGCTCCAGCAGTAGTAACAATCAGGACCTTGACAGTAACATATGGCAAAGACAGTGAAAGTACTGGAGATTAATACAGTAAATACAATAAAAGGGATTTTAAATTACATCTTGTACATTTTTTAATTAAAAGGGCAAGATAGTTTTTTACTTCTTGGCTAAATTTTTAAAGACAAGCAAGATGTGTGGTTGAGGTTTACTGTGCTTAAACAAGCTTACAGTACTCAAACAGGTGGCGTAAGGTGAATTAGGAGCCCACATTTCAGCAACAAATTTCCATTTCATTTTTGGTGACAACTCCCAGCAAAATAATGATACTGATCTTAACAAAACAGTTGATTCTCTTGTTCCAAAATGCATTTCCGTAACAAACTTACTAATTTCTGAGAAGTGGAAAGGTTTACCACATGTGCTTCATTTTTTTCTGTTCAAAAGGAAAAAAAATCTAATATTCAACTGACTAATCAAATTCACTCTGAAATGTAAAGAGTTCATAAAACTAATGTTTCTGACTGATATTTGTATTTATCATTGTACTGGATTTGGCCAGGATGAAATTTACTTTCTACACAGCATTCTTTGCATGCTATGCTCTGCATTCATGGCTAGAACAATGCTGGTAGCACACTTGTGTTTTGTTCATGGCTGATCATGTCATGCTTGCAAAAGCATTTCTCTCTTCTTCACTGTCCTCCTTTCAGCAGACTGAGAGTGGAGGGCACATAGCCAAAAGAGCTGACCAGGTCTGGCCAATGCATTTGCTCTTACATAAGACATTTTGCTGAGCAATGAATGTTCAGGGAGAGGAGGAGGGAGGGATCTTTGTGGTTCTGGTATTTGTCTTCCCAAATAACCTTTATGCTTTTTCCCTGCTTCCCAGGGAGCAACATCTTCTGGGAATGGCAGACACTTTTCATTTTCCTTTCCATGCAGCTTTAACTCTTCTTATTAAAATCCCATTACCTCTATCTATGAGTATTCTCACCTTCTTTCTATTTTGTCCTCAGAGCTAGGTGGATGTTTTTGGGGCAAACCTCTACACTCACTCCATGACTTTACAAGATTTTTTTGCACTCTCCATTCATTTTAATATTTCCTCTCTCTTGCTTACCTTCTCTGATTAATGTGGAAATCTTGACATTTTTTCCTTCCTTCCCCTTCGTATTTCACTGTGGAAAGGAGTGTTTGAACATTTTAAAAATACAAGGATAATTCAATGAGACAAATGAAACAACTATACATGTCTCTGATGACACACAAAATTAAGATTCTTCAACAGAATTATAAGACACTTCATTTTCATAGAACCATAGAACATGCTGAGTTTCAAGGGACCCATCAGAATCATTGCATACAAGCCCTGGTCCTGCACAGGACACCACAAGAGTCACACCATGTGTCTAAGAGCATTATACAAATGCTTCTTGAACTCTGTCAGGCTTAGTGCTGTGACCACTTCTCTGGGGGAGCTTGTCCCAGTGCTCAAACACCTTGTGGGTGATAAAAATATTTAAGAATATCCATATAGATATCCCTTCACAATCTTATAAACTAGCACAAGGACATACCTTTGAACCTAATTCCAAATATCCAAAAATATAATCTGATTTTAAGGTGGAATAATTCATGATGGCAACATAGTAAACATGAAGAATATTTTAAGAGACATTGCAGAAGGATCCCATGGGCTTTTACATAAAAATTTTCTTGATGCAAGAAGACCTCCTTCACAATGAATCACATTCGCTTTGCTTCCTTGCAAGTCAAAGTACTTGTGGAAAGCTGAAATCAGAATATGAAGACCCTTGAATGCTCTGTGAAGTAAGAAATTGGTTAAAATATGAACCATGTGACTTCCTCTTGATCATTTATAATATGATGAGAAGAATCAAGATTTTTCAGTAAGCAACATGATGAAAAATCACCAGTGTGGGCATACACAGAAAACCAGCACATTTTTTTGTACATTCTTGAGTATCTGTCAAAACTCTAATGTTTCTCCACACAGCAGTGCTGAAACACATACATAGTTCAACATGTTTCATGCCACTTTATTCACCAACACAAAACAAACAAAAAAAAAGCAAGAACAAAATAAAAATTTTTAAAAAGGGGTTGGTGGCTGTTACTCAAAACCCTAAGACAGAGTAGACACCCTAGAATCAAAGCAAATACCGTGGATGGAGAACTGTGGATCTTACCGAGTAGATGAGAATTGCTTAAGAATGAACAATGTTGCTTACAGTATGTATTAGTAGAATTATGTATAAGGACAGGGAAAGAAAATCTATTTAAGGGCAACCTTGGTACAGAATAAAACAAACACTGACTAAACAAAAATGAGAAGGGAGAAGGCAGTTTCTAATTGTCAGAATACAAGGCTTGCCAACAACACTCGAGAGCACTGATAATGTGAACCTGGGAAAAGGGAAAGGAAGTTATGGCATTTCCCATCCTGCTTGACAAGGAAAACATGCATTTATAGATTTTAAAAAAGTTATATCTATCAGAAGGCAGGTTGATGGGGCAATTTTTGAGATAAGACTTATGAGTCTTCCCACATGAACAACAAATATAATTTCAAAAATTATGCTTAGAGGTTAGCATAAGACAATTTTGTAATATAAAGCTATAAACCTGGACAATTTTGAAATTATAATGGGTAGCCAACCTATTCAACATTCAGTTAAGAGCAGGCAATCAAGTCAAGAAATACAGCGAAGAATGTGGTGAATCATTTGCAAACTTCATCAGCACATTCTCTAAATAACTTGTAAGTCTGATATGACATCCTAGAGGACTTTTTGTTAAGTAAAAAAATCACTTGGTATGTGGAATTAACACCTATGCTGGTTTATAAAAACAATGAAAATAAAAATACTTCAAATAGCCAGTGAAAGAAGAAAACAGCACCTGCTGACTTCAGATAAATTGAGTGCTTGTCCTGCTACTGTCTATCCATCTATATCAATCTAAATTCTATGGCTGCTTTCTTTTTATATCTTCAGAACTTTTCACCAAATATATTAGTAATATCAAATTATAAGTTCTTTTATGAAAAAGAACTACATTTTCAACAAAGAAATGGCAAGAAAATAGTAGTTTTCTAAAACAGCTAGAAATGCATTGAAGATCTATGTAAAATTAGGGGAGAAAAAAGAAATAAAATAGATATGGTCTAAAATGCATGGTTGAAACAAAGAAAATATTAACTTTTTTATTTGTCTAGAAAAACAATAAAATAACCTTGTGAAATTTATGCATCCATTACATAAGTCAGGCTCTATCTTATATGACATTAAAGCTGTGGTAATAATCACACGGTACCCCTCTCTCTTTTTCCTACCACGTGACAATTTCTGCAGATCTCTCCATGTAATTGGTGTGGAAGGGAGAGAGAGTAGGGTATTGCTCACATTTCTGAAAACAAAACTCAGCTTTCAAGTTGAATCAGCAAGCTTCAGAAACCTCACAGAAGAAAAGTTACTACGAATGATGCTTCCAGTATTCAAATGAAAGTTGGATTCAGTGAGACAGAGTGAGACACTCTACAGAAGTGAGAAAACACAGAGGATGCCCATTTGTGGGACAGCAGGGTCTGTAATATAATATGGCTAGAAATCAGTCATAGAGTACTTACATTATTAGTTACAGCCACTGCAACCCTGAGCAGTACCACAGGATATTTACAGTTTATGAATGTGAAGACATTACCCCACAGGAATGGAGGAGACAGCTGTAGGAAATGTGCAAGCTGGAGGCAAAGTGAAACATTTGTGGAGCTCCAGAACTATTCAAAAAGTTTCAAAGATATTCTGGAAGTAGAGGAAAGACCTATAGTGCACCTGACAGTCTTTTCCAACGTGCTGGAAGTTTCATCTGAATACCTTAAACTTATTTAGTATGCCAAATAATCCCTTTCCATCAGTTTCATTGCTACAGTGTACTCACTGCTGTAGTCTTCTCCCTTCAACAGTTCTACTCAAACACCCGATTGAAAAGAAAAATTACATGAAGATATAATTCATTCTATTTCCTTTAACTAAACTGATCTGGACAGACACTAAAATGCAGGCAAGTGTCTAGCCTAAGGCTTGGTACTGCAAAAGAAATTAATGTATATGAGTGTATGTAATTTCTGAAAATTTCCTCTGTGGCATCAAAAGTCAAAGCAGATCATGGGAATACTTTTCCTTTGGCAAAATGCCACTGCTTTCTAAGGCATGAATTATATGGAATCAATCACTCCTATGCCAGATAGCTTCGATTCTAATAAACCTTTCTACATCTAATGTATGGCTTTATATTAAAGTGTTAGATATTACGGAAATCTTCAGTAGCACTAAAACTGGGGAGCAAAATCTTTCTATTCTATAGTATACTTATGAAACATGTTTCCTAATAATTTGATCAAAGTCTCTCTAAAGTGGTTGTGAAATGGGAATAACAGAAATGTGTAATGCATATTTTTGTGCCTCTAAGCCATAACACCAATCCCAAGGATAAGGCAAACTGCAATACATGTAGCATTTGTGCTGGACAGTCGCTTTCAGCAGCTGTATGACAATCCTGGGCATGCATCTTTACTCCAGCCAGGCAAGGAAATGACATGAAATGCCAATGAACCAAGGTGCTCTCCCCAGCTTGCCCTACTATTAGTGCATTTTGCAGAGCCGCAATAAACGGGGTTAAATTAGAGAAATTAAGATTACTGGATGGGTGGGAGCTGCACTTTGTGAATGTGGGAATTGTGTGGGCAGAGTAGCCAGATTCCACCAGGTTTAGAATAAGATCAAAGTATAGAGTAAGAGTGGGGAGAAGCGGCTAGAAGCTGCTACATGTCTCCCATATTTGACAGTATCTGTCAGCTCCACCTACTCAAATCTCTCCTTAGTTCATACCACTTGTGGTGCCAAAAATATGTCACATTAACAATCTCAGCTAGACCAGAAAGCAAATCTCCCCTGCACTTAGCTGCCATTTCTTCAGCACTCTGCTGTCAGACAGAAGACATATGAGTAGGTAGCTTGCTTGTCATCACAAAAATCACCCAGATGCACCACTTGTGTCACTATCTGCCCTTACAGACTGCCTCTGTGGTCCCCGCAATGTCCCCAACAAACTAGGAGCAGTTTGCATCTGGCTGAGGTGGAAATGGCCTTGCATTTACCTTTAGACTCCTTACTCTGCATCTATATTGTGGCATGGCTACAACAGTAAATTTCCTACTCACATTACAAAAGACAGAACAATACTAAGCCACGGCAATTTCTACCAACAGGTGTAATTGCTATGCTTTCTATGTACAAGTACAGCCTCTCTAAAATGAAAATTTCTCTCCCAAAAACAGAGGACCATAGAGATTCAGAAAAAATTACTTTCCTGCTTCCCACAGCATGGTACTTCTTAATATACAGATTTTTTTGAAAGAGAGCTGGCTGATTTCTATATTGACACAAATGGTGAACAGCTAAATCTTCTGGGCTAAAAATCTTTCTGAAACTTCAGAAAGCCAAGCTTATACAAGTTTGGTGGCATACTTTTTTTTAAAGACCACTGGTAAATTATAAGTTAATAAAAGTCTTTCAGGCTGAACATTGAGCTATGAGCACTAGAGTAGCATATGGTCTTTTTTACATGAAAGAGACAGCCTCTGACTGTGAAATGCTACACTTTGTTTATCATCCCTCTCAAAACCAAGAAAAGTCCTACAGCCTCTACTGTCCCTGCATTACAGAATTTCTTCTAGCTAGCCAGTCCTTGTTTTTTGCTAACAGATGCTGATATTTTACCTGCAGCAATAGAAAGATAAAGCAAAATTCTAATTAGCTGTCTGTACATTGCTTTTTGCCACAGTTGTTGCTGTATCTGGACACAGGCTTCCAGAATGCTCCTTTTGGTCAGAATGAAAACGAAAATAGGTTTTTAAATGCAAATGTATTTTAAAGCTGTGTAATACATAAGTAATAAAATACTAAGGGTGAAATGTAGGATGAGGTATGATGAAGAGATAAAACAAGGAAAAATCATACCTGATAAAGGTGTTTGATAAGAAGCAACCTTGACTGTAATAGTGAACACAATTTCAAAATATGGAGTACTAATCTAGCCTTCATTAATCTGTTGATTTTGTCCTGTTATTGTTTGGTTTAATTTCCATTAAAACTACCTCTTTTGCAGTTCAGATAAAAATTGTGCTCACATTTCAAAAGACCTACATAAGAGATGAATCTGGAGAGAATCAGTTTCTAAATAACAATTTGACAAGATAGCCAGCACAATTGTAGGAAGGAAGAAGTGCATAATCCACACACAAATTCCAGTACCTTTGAAATTAAAAAGCTTCTTGAGGTGTTCTAGTACAGTATGAAAACCCTTCAGAATTGGAAGAACAGACCTGGGTATATATTTCAACATTAGCAGAGAGTGAATAGAAGTCACAATACATTTTGAAATTCCTGGCTGAAGATGTACATTTCTGGTGCTTTCTAAAACTCTCTCATATACCAGGCAACAATTCTCTCTCTAATATTTACAGCCACTGAAAACAACAGACCAAAACACAAGTGAAAACTTTGAAGCTTCAGATCCATGCAGCAATATTAATTAACAGCTTTCCAAAACTCTCAAGTCTACAATCATGCCTCTTGGACAATAGAAGACTACTCATTTAGTTCAGAAACACCTAGAGAAATCAGTTTTCTAATGTTTTTGTTCTTTGCCTTTCCTAAAGCCTCAAGAATTTTTTTCCATTCACATCATTTATCCTGAAAATACCTTATATGCCTCCCAGAAATTTATAAAGTTAAATAGGAGAAAAATGCCAAAAAAAACCTGTAAGGCCTTAAAAAATCTGAATCTTGCACTTTGGATTGCACTGAACCATATTTCAAAGTGCTTATACATCAATGTTTCCTCACAATCAGCTGACCCTTGATGCTGTACAAAAAATTAAAGCCTTAAATTTATTTTTTAAAAATGTTGAGAATACAATAATATTCACCAGTTTTCCCTTTAAATAATTTATGTGGCTTGGTTAAATTAAAAATTCCAATGGAAAAGTTGTCCAGAAAAGTTTATCATCCTTCAAAATAAGTATTGGAATGATCAGTGAATTCTCATTCAGTGGTTAGTGTGCCTTGGGTTTTCTTTGTTTCCCATATTTTTATATCTATATAGTTTTTAAATAAAAGATAGAAATAGATCATAAAGAATTCATTGGGAACTTTTGAGGAAGGAAATTGAAACCATCAGCCAGATATAAAAGCTCTTCAAATTAGTAACTACCCAGAGCACGAGGAACGGACTACAATTCCCAGAAGATAGCACGTAAAATGCAACACTTAAGTACCATGAACATGGCTGACATTTTGTTTTGCAGAGTTCATTCCTATTCCAGTATTACAGAGGTGCCACTTACAAATGTTATTCTGATAGTTCACAGTGGCACTTCCCATGTGTATCTGCTACATTGATTTTAAATAAATCAGAAAATATCAGGAGCCAGCAACTGGCTAACTACAGTGGATAACCTACAACTTCTTCACAAGCTGGTTGCTAATGAGGCAAGGCTGTAGTTTGGTGAGCATGTATTCCAGAGAAAATGCTTTACTAAACTCCTTTGTGATAGTAGAAACAGTCAAACAGAGAATATGTCAGAATTAAAACACACAAAAACCTTAATCCACATGAGTTCCCTGAGGGGGCTGAAAGCAACATGAAAAACGAATTAGGTTAACATGACACTACAAAACAAAACACTACAAAAAGAAATTACTGACCAACTCTAACCAAGATACCTTACTGATGACTTGAGCAATTTCATCTGAAACTCTTCTCATCTCCACTTGGTATCGTAAATGCAAAACTATTTTACTTATTGACCTGAGCATCTCAGAGCTATTCATATTTCTGATTTGATTTTAAACACAGAAAATAAGCTGGTTTTCCTTCACTTTTACTTTTTTCAGCATAAAAGCAAAAACACCTCTAACAAAACTGTAGCATCAATACAATTGTTTACTTAGTGAAAAAGTGTCTACCTTTACTGTACAGCCTTGTAGTACTAAAGACAAAAATGGGAATACTATAAAACACAGGACATTTACTGTGCCATTTCCACAAATCTAGGTTAATAGCAAATGAGATGTAGTCCCAGGATCATACTTTTAACAGGAAATCCTACTAACAGGCTGTACAGATCTTAAGAACAATTCTTCCTGTACCTGGGGAGGAACAACCTAAAGCGTCAGCACAGACCGGGGTTGCAGACAGTCAGAGCAGCTCTGCAGAGAAGGGGCTCTTGGTGGATCACAAGTTGTCCATAAGACATCAGTGCCCTTGTGCCCAAGAAGGTCAAGGGTATCCTGGGTTACAATAGGAAAAGCATGGCCAGAAGGTTGAGGGTAGTGATGTTGTCCCTCTACTTGGCCCTGGTGAGGCTGTGTCTGGCGTGCTGTGTCTGGTTCTGGGCTCATCGGTAAAAGAGAGACAAGGAGCTACTGGAGATGGTCCAGAAGAGGGTCACAAAGATAATTTGGGATCTGTAGCACCTCTCTTATGAGGAGAGATTGCAGGAGCTGGGCCTGTTTAGTCTGGAGAAAAGAAAACTTAGAGGGGATCTTATTAACACATATAAGTATCTCAAAGGTGGGTGTCAGGAGAAGGGTGTCAGACTCTTTCCAGTGGTGCCCAGCAATAGGATGAGGATCCATGGCCATAAATTAAATACACAAGTTCCATATCAACATGAGGAAGAACTTCTTTACATTGAGAGTGGCAGAGCACAGGAAGAGGCTGCACAGGGAGGTGATGGAGTCTCCCTCTCAGAAGATATTTTAAATCCACCTGGATGTGTTCCTGGGTCACCTGTTCTAGGTGACCATTGGCTTGGAAGTGGGATTGGACTGGATGAACTCCACAAGTCCCTTCCAACCCTAATAATTCTGTGATTCTCACCCTATAGCAAGCAGGGATATGCAACAGAGAAAACTTTCCACAAGTGTGCAAAACGACATTATCGCAAACATCTGCAGAATTTCTTTACAATATTCACTTCTATTAATCCAAACATCTGACGCACAGTACAGCGATACTCTTTCCATGAGTCACTGAAGCAGTTCTAGAGCTGTACAGAACAAATTCCTCTGTTTACTGAAGTTGCTTGCAATATCCACAAATGTCGATGAATGTCAGGCAATGTTCACCCATGACTTAAGATATTATTTCATTTTCACTCTTCTGAACATCATTGCATTATAGAAATATTCAGTCAGGTTTTATATTACTGATCTCAAAGTTGACAACACAGCAGATAGCACTCTTCAATAAATCTGGTGTAATCAACCTGCACATCAGGCCATGCATTTCTATAGTGCTGTAACATTACAGTTGGAATTGGCCACATGAAGCAAAACTGTTTTCAGGACACCCATCCTATCCCTGGGTCACAGAGCAGTGGAAGATGGATGGGATCTCTAGTCGTCACCTTGTCTAACACCCCATGCTCAGGAGTGGTCATCTAGAATAGATAGTCCTGGACTATATCCAGAAAGTTTTTTTGGCTTTAGTTTTCATTCTTTGGTTTGGGTTGGGTTTTTTTATTCTCGAAGAATGAAGACAACCACCTCCCTGGAAACCTGTGCCAGTGCTCAATAACAGTCAGAGTAAAAATGTGTTTCCTGATTTTCATTAAATACCTTCTGTGTTTCCATTGATGCCCAGCCTGTCACTGGACCCCATTGAGGACCACCTGATTCCATATTCTTTGCACCCTCCCTTCAGGTACTTATATACATTGATAAGGTCCCTCTGAGACTTCTCTTCCAGGTGGAACAGTCTCAACTCTCTCAGCCTCTCCTTGCAGGAGAGACAGTCCAGTCCCTTAACCATTTTCATGGCACTTCACTGGACTTTTTCCAGCATGTCAATATATCACCTGTAGTGGGAAGCCCGGACTGGACACAGATGTGACCTTACCAATGCTGAGGAGATGTGAATGATCACTTCCATCAGCCTGTTGGCAGGACTCATCTTTATGTAGCCCAGCATACAATTAGCCCTTGCCTTCTTGCAGCACACTGGTGACTCATGTACAACCTGGTGTCTACCAAGACCCACAGAGCAGTTTTTGCAAAGTTATTTTCCAGCCCCCAGCATGCGCTGATGCCTGGTGTCATTCATCCTCAAGTTCAGAGCTTTACACTTCTCACTGAACTTCTTGAGCTTCCTGTCAGCCCATTTCTAGAGGTTTCTCCAGGATAAGAGCACAACCCCTGAGTGGCAGCACAGCCTTCTAATAAATCAACTACTCCTGCCAGTTTTATGTCATCAGCACACTTGCTGAAGGCCCACTGTGCCCCATCATCATGATGATAATTACTTATTAATTAATTACTAATGAAGATATTAAACAGGCTCAGTCTCAGTATTGTCCTCGGGGATCACCAATTGATACTGGCCTTGAATTAGCCTTTGAGCAATTGGCCACCTCACTCTGGACCTGGCCACCCTTCCACTAGGCCAGGCATTTCAATGTGGAAGCTGGTCAGGCATAAACTCCCCCTGATGAAGCCATACAAACAGCTTCCATGATGTTTTTGTCAGGGTGCCTAGAAATATTTTCCAGGGAGTAATATGGGCCTCTTTAAAATGTAAAAATTAAAGCCATATTTACTTTTTTTTTTTTTTTTTAATAAAGGTTTAATCTCCTTGAGTTGCCTGGCTGTATCAGGTGTTGCCAGTAGTGGCTCCTGAAGTTGCCTGTGACAACTGAACTCACCTTCCCTCAATAGCCTCAGCGTAAACAGATGACCTGCCCTATTTCTCTGGGGCCAGGGCAGCACTGCAAGCTCAGGATCAACTTATTTTCAAATATTTATCATGACAGAAAGTTGTATAGATATCACAGGTGACAGATCTTTACAGTTTTGAAATCAGCAAACACAGAATAAGAACTAAACACTGAGTAACATTTTATCAACTTAGCGCCCTACAGTATAACAAATTGGTTTTTGAAAATGTATTATTTTATGTCATTATATAATACACAGGCTTAAAGGCTGACTGTGCTTCAAATTGTCTGAACCCATGTAACAAATGAAAAAGAAAATGCAATGTTGTATATGTAAATTTGAACTCAAATTTTGCTCTTTTATAGACTAAAACTGATTTTCAGTTCTCTAAGCTGATATTCTTCTTTACAGATCCATTCACCAGGATTTGACAGTAAATTTAATTACTTTATAAATGTCACTGTTGATTTTAGGAAAAGGCTGGAAGCATTAATGGAAAATATAAACTCTGAACGTGGCCAAGGCAATATGCTTAAGATGCAATTGCATTTTAGATATAAAAAACGTCTTTACTGAGATTTTGCTGAACCTTGAGTAGTTATGTTGCAGCTGGCAACAAGAAAACAGAAAGTTCCAGGGAGCAGTAAGAGACAGTAATGATCCTTTCATATTAATGACAGTCAGCAGATAATGAAAACACGATGCAAATCGCCTATTTACACTCAGCAATACCATAGTTGTTAATGGACCAGTGAAGTGAAGAAGAGAGCAAGCTGTAGTAGAGAATGTAGTCACAGCTGGAGTCAGCCCAAGTAGCAGATTCAGCTATTGAAAAGAGAGGAGACTCTTCTTGAACTGCATTTGAAGAGTATAGTAGTTACTCTAGAAGTGCAGAACCAGAGTTATGCTGAGTTACAGTTCTATTTATTAGGACCAGTTCAAATGAGGTCTCAAAATCAGGACAAAACTCCTTATTTTCCAATCTACCCCCATCCATTATGAAGCAGGAGCTAATCTGTGCAGAAAGAGTGACGCCATAAAAGCATGAACATTGTTAGTAATTGCTGACTTCTCTCTGAGAGTTGCTGAAGTACCCATTTGCCATCTGGACCTCTCTAGAGAGGTTTGCTGCCTACTGGGGGCTCACATTCACAAAGTCACAAAGAGGCTGCCACACCTGGTAAAACCAGAGGACTATCATGCACTCCTACTCTTACACACAGGGTTGAATTAGGCTGCAACAAGAAGTTGTCCAAGCATCAAAAGGGGCTTCACATCTTTCAGAAAGATGTTGAAGGGATCAGAACCATGGGTAGTGTCCTTCTCTATACCCCTAGCTGGAGACTGGGGACCCAGAGAGAAGATAAATGGATCAAGAGAATGGTTGGCTGCATAGCTGGTGCCATGCCCAGTGTTTTGGCTTCTATGATCTAGGATGCACACCTGAGGAAGAGGTGACAGTCAATGGGGCTCACCTGACTGGGTGAGGTGAGCATGTTCTAGGAAGGAAACAGGCTGGACTTCTTGGCAGAGCTTTAAACCATACTCAGCAAGGAAAAGGGATATATTTCCAAGTGTCAAAGAGGAACAAGGAAACAACAGCACTTCCAGGATACAGTAAAGAAGTACCTGTAAATTCTCACTAAGGAATTAGGTTAGGATCCTCCCAGAAAGGGAAGAGATCTCCAGCCAAGAAGGGGCTATTTGTATGTAGGTCAGAAAATAAATTCCAAGGAGAGTGTATTCCCATCTCTGGTAGATGAGAAGGGACATCTGGTATCAACAAATATGGTATCAATGGGAGAAGGAGGGAATACTCAAAAAGCTCTTTGAAATACCCAAAAAGCTCTTCAATCACCCACCACCAGACATCCCATGTCTCTCAAGTCCCCTAACATCTAGGTGGGATGTGGGAGTGAGTTCCCTCCCACTGTCAATGAAAAGCAGGCTTGAGAGCACTTTATGAAACTGAATAACCACAAGTTTACAGGACCTGTTGACATGCATCCAGGGTCCTGAGTGGTGATGCTGTTGGCAAGCACTTCTCCATCCTATTTGAAGAGTCATAGTGATCAGGTGAAGCCTCTAATACTTGGAAGAAATGAACTATCACTTGTATTTTTAAGGCGAGAAGACAGAGAACTGCAGACTCTCTTCTGTGCCTGGGAAGATGATGCAGCAGATCCCCAGAGAAAATATTTTAAGGCACATGAAGATCAAGTAAGTGATCCAAGGCAGCCAGCACAGGGACTGCCATTATCAGAGAGGGATTGAATGAGCTGAGCTGACCCTGCAAACTCCACACCCTCTCCCTCAAACCCAGCTAAAGATGATAACTCTTCTGTTCTGGCCCCAGCTGAACCAAGGCCCCACAGTAATGTGTGTGAGTTAAACAACCCTGGAAACTACACCCTTGTTTTTCTATAACCACAACATTAAGGGCAAATTTTGCCTGCCCAAACTGGTGGCCTTGTGTGATGGAGTGACTGCAGTGCTCAACAAGCAAAGACTAATGTCATCTATCTTGACTTCTGTATGGCCTCTGACACTGTTCTACACAACATCCTTATTTCCAAAATTAAGACCAGCTTAAACTGAACATGGATTTGAAGGGTGGACTGGTAGGTAAGGAATTGGCTGGACAGATATATCCAGTGAATTGAAGTCAATGTCCAGGTGGAGTTGATGACAAGTCATGTTCCTCAGGGCTCTGTGTTGGGACAAGTGCTCCTCAGTATCTATCTCAATTACACAGACAATGAGGTCAAGTTCTCCCTCAGCAAGTTTGCAGATGAAATAAAGCTGATCGACAATGCTGTTGACACACCTGAAGAATGAGTTACCATCCAGGCAGACCTGGACAATCTTGACAAGTGTGTCCAGGAGAACCTCATGAGATTCAACTGGACCAAGTGCAAGATGATGCACCTGGGTCAGAGCAATCTCAGACATGAGCACAGATGGAGAAGTCATTGAGACAAACCTGATGAGGGCTCGGGAGTTGCTGAGAATGAAATGCTGGACATGAGTAAATAGTGTGAACTCACAACCTAGAAAAACCAACCGTGTCCTGAGCTGCATCAAAAGCAACATGTCCAACAGGTTGAAGGGGGTGATTTTCTCCCTGTGTCCTGTCCTTGTGAGACCCCACATGGAGTGCTGCATCCAGCTCTGGGATCTTCAGTGCACAAAGATGTGGGCCTGCTGGGAGGGCCGTTAACAACAGGACTTAAAAAAGGAGAGGTATTTTTTAAGAAATCCGACAGTTTTAGGTCAAATGGGGAACCATTTTAAAATTTATATTAGAATTAAATTAAACATTAGAAGAAATTATTTACTTAGAGTGTGATGCGTCACTGGAACATAGAAATTGTGAATGCACATCCCCAAAAGTGTTTGGTGCCAGGTTGGATAGGGCTTTGAGCAACCAGGTCAAATGGAAGCTGTCCCTACCCATGGCAGGGGGAGGTGAAACAAGGTGATCTACAAGGTCTTTTCCAACCCAAGAATTCTATGAGTCTATGAAATCTTCCACAAACCAGGAACTAGAGCCTACACCATCAGGAAAAGGCCATTCCATTTTTCATTTTGATTGGTGCTTCCTTTACAGAAAGTAACCACAGTAAATCAGTTCTGATGTTTCAGAAATGCTCAAGGCAGGGGGGGAGGAATATATTGTACAGTGTTAACTGTAAGTTAAGCCAATATCTGATGCAAGACTATGTTATTCCTAGATATCCATTAATTAAATATGAGGTTCTTTGCTATCCTTACAAGCTTATCTTCTTGGCTTATAATATGCTATCCTAGAAACAAGGTCACAATACAGAACAAGGAAAAGGAACAAAATTAGATGTGGTTTTCTGATTTACTTTTGCACATTGAGTCCATGAGTATTCTAGAAAACATATTTCAATTCCTCCCAGTTTTGCTGCTTTGAAACAGCAGCCAGTTGTAAAGCAGAACAAAGTACTGAGTTTTAGGAGGTGTAGTATTTGACAGCCGTAGAAAATGCAGCACGGAAGAAAAACCACATTATTTTCCTTAAGGTATCTAAGTAACTGACATCAGAAGCCTGTAAATAACATAAATTTCCATTGTACACAAAATTGCTATCATTCAAAAAATTATTCCATTTCAAAAATTAGTATTTTTTTATATATTTTTATATTATTAGTATACTAGAAATAGTATTAAACATGCTAATATCAGAATTCTCTTTGGTAGTGTTATTTTCCAGTAAAAGATAATTTTAATTATAATTGCTAGCAAAACAGATGAGGTAGAAAAGCAATACAATTAGATCTAATTCAAAATTTTGATATGCATGGGTTTTTTTCTACAGTAGAGGACTCTAATAAAGTTATATTTAACATCATATGATAGATATGTAAAGGACATAGAAGTATAACTTCTTGTAAAGGACATAGAGGTATGACTCAAATGGAATTATGCTGGTTAGGTATTTCAGTACCAGCTGGCAGCTGACATTACACACTGCAGGTCTTAGGTGTAATGGAGACCACTGAAGACACCATCTTCCCCTTAAACAAAGGTACTTAACAAGTTCTGTTAACAGCAGTGATAAATTCTTATCTATGGATAACATATGAGGAAGTAATGTTCTACAAGAGCTAGGAATAAAAGTTCTCAGTCCTGTGGAGGACTTGGGGATGCTAATGAACGTAAAATAGACTGTGAGCTAGTTATGAGGCCTTGCAGCCCAGGAAACCAGCCCTATTCTGCAACAAAAGGAGCAAGGCCAGCAGGTCGAGGGAACCTCTACTCTCCTGTGACCCTACCTGAAGTACTGCATCATTCTTAGCACAAGAAAGATAAAGCCCTGTTAGAGTAGATCTAGGGGAGGGCCACAAAAATCACTGAAACACCTCTTCTTTGAGGATAGAGCTGAAACTCTTCTCCTTTGAGGAAAGGGTGAGAGACATGAAGTTGTTCAGACTGGAAAAAAGAAGTCTTATTGCAGCTATTCGATACAAATAGGTTTATGAGAATGTTGGAGAAATAAATTGTTAACAGGATTTTTAGTGACAGGACAAAGGGTAAGTTTCAGTAAGAAACTGAAATATGGTAGATTTAGTTTTAGATTGGATCTAAGGAATAAATTCTTTACAAGATTGTTGTGGGTGCCCCATCATGGGAAATATTCACAGTCTAATGAAAGATGCCCCTGTCTTATGAGAGAGGAGTCAGGACTGATTATCTTTGAATGTCCCTTGCAATTGAAATCAATCCATGATTCCATGAAAATTGGATTGACAGGTGTCTGAAGTCAAGTTAGAGGACACTATTTGGATGCCTGTATACTAGTAACCTTGCATTTTCCATGAGTCAAATGTTACAGATTTTTTTTAGGAAAGTGTTAACCTGAACTTAAAGATTGCTGGTGATTGAGAATTTGTATTTTAGAAGTCATCCCCTGGTTACTTTTACAGGAAAACAGACCTTTTATTTCTAATTCAGATATGAGAAGTCAAGTTTTAGTCTTCTGCCTTGTGTTTGCTTGCTGCATTAAAAAATTCTGCTTCTAGACAGTGATCTCAATTTATAAATATTGACAAGCAAATGGACTTGTGAACAATGCTGTTCAATGAACTTAAAAATGTATGGGCTTTATTTATGCAAAATTTTTGTCTCTGTCCCACTCTTATCTCTGAACAGCAAAAAACTTTTGAGTAAGATTAGCAGCAATCCTAAGGATTTATGCAACTTCTCTATTCACATACTTTCTTTTTATATGTACAATACTGATGATAGTAGAATTTGCACTGTCACTTTTGCTAATTGTGTTTGTATTCCTAGATTTTTGTAGTTACAGCTCCTTTCTATAAACTCAATCTTTGTGATTTCCATTCCTATAACTTTCACTGGATAATAATAAACTATGACAGAATTCTAGAAACAAAATTTCAAGCAATATCAGAACAGATGTCTTATAGAAGTTTATTACATCAATATCAATACTTAACTAAATTTATAATTTCAATAAAAGAAAGTTTGGTAGGATGGTTTCACATAGCCTACTTTCTCCAAGCCCACTTTGACACCATTTGATTCTGTTTCAATTTCTTCATAATAAAAAAATTGTCTTCTATTTTTATGCTTCAGATCAATGTCAAGTTTTCTTATTTTTTAAACTTCCCCCTGAATCAGAACTTGCTTAAAATCTGCATTAACACCAGAGACCAACCTGAGTGAGTTTTATTTTGATAGTACTATAACTGCAGAAGACTGTAAGTGGAATAAATAACACACCTACTGTTTATTTTTTTTTATTTTTTTATTTTAAAAGATTGAGAGGGAAAGGGAAAGGGAAAGGGAAAGGGAAAGGGAAAGGGAAAGGGAAAGGGAAAGGGAAAGGGAAAGGGAAAGGGAAAGGGAAAGGGAAAGGGAAAGGGAAAGGGAAAGGGAAAGGGAAAGGGAAAGATCTTAAGTTCTTTTTCCATATGGAAGCCTGAGAAGCATATCCTTCATTGCTTTGCTTTTTAAATATGACAACTTAATTGACATTCATGCACAAAAATGAGAATAGCTCACCCATAACAAAAACCAAAGATGCAAATATTGTCTCACCTAACTGCACCTAAGTTTAGGGCCATTTAAATTCTATAATTTGAGTCTCAATTCTCAAAATCTCAAGTCTTCTTAGATTAAAAATATTGCTCTATTAGACAAAAAAGTACATGTGAAACTAGGTTTCTGAAACTCTACTCTATATACACCTAAATAACGGCATATAAACAGATTATTAAATAGCAATCAAAACAATGTTTTACCAGCAAACTCATTCTTACACGACTTGGAAAATACCAACAAATTTCCACAAAATCCTGTGATCTAAAACCATTAATATAAGACCTGTGTCATCATTTTGCCAATAGTATAAGCTGGCACCAGTTAGTGCTTTAAAATCTTACTTAGTATACTACTGTACTATAAGACTGCTTAGCACAGAAATTTCAGTCACGTTGGTTCTTGAATTTACAAACAGGTAAAGGCTTGAAATATGCTTGAAAATAAAAAGGAGAAGTGCTACAGTTCCTATATGTAAAGTTGTTGAAACTTATCTAAACTGAAATTTCCAAGAACAATTTTCTTGCAGAACAGAATGCAAATGTGAACTACGGGTGTGTTCTCATTTGAATACTGTAAATACCTGTGTGTGTATTTGGTCTTAAGAAAACAACAAATTACATTCATTTTTTAAATAAATCTATCCCCTTTCATAAAATCGCATATCTTCTTAAGATCATGGTTTCTGTTTCACTGTTCCAACTACAACATACAATGTTTTCATTCTTCAGCTATGCCTGTGTACACTTAATTGCAGTGAATATTTACTTTCAGCAGGTCTACATGCAAATTAGTGGCTGCTGCTGTGAACTTGAAAATAAGGATGTTGACCTAAAATGTGAAACAGCATTTTATCAAGGTTCTACTGCTCCTTTTTTTATCTGTAGTTACTTGAAAAGACTACAGAAACAAATAAATAATTCTATATGATTTTGATGTCATTCTGGCCATCTATATTTTCATGTGTTTGCTATTCAGGTAGATAAAAACAGAGTTATTCATCTATTCAGTAGAAACCTAGATATTTTTAATCTTCAGAGCTGGAGACTGAGCATTACTTTTGTAGTGTAGGAAGGAGTAGACTCTGAAAAAGAGAAAAAAGAAATAAATCTCAGACTTTAGCTATTTAATCCAGCACAAATAAATGGAACCCTTAGCTAGAAACAGATGGGTTTGGTCTTGTTTCAAAGCTACTCTACAAATGATCTCTGTGCTATCTTTCAGAAATTCTGCTGCTTTATATTTTATAGAAGATATTCCTTCTACAGTCTGTTTTTCAAAAGAAGGTATAGGCATTATCTATAGCACAAAAGTTCAGAAGCAGGAATACAAAAGTGATTCATGATCCAAACTCTTCATAAAAAGCAGGGAAGTAAGTTCTGTTTAGGGAGGAATAAAACTATCCCTGAGCTGCCTCTGCCCTCAAAGAGCATAAAGCTGGCCTGTTCTCAAGAGGGTCAAATGCAGGTTTCAGGCAGCCTGACAGACTTACATATTTCCTAAGACTGTAGATACAACTCCATCACTACATAGTTTATGATTGCCTCTAAAGATGGATCATGGCCTTAGTTTTTCCTCCATTGCTTTCTTATCTCCATTTTAACCACTGTTGCTACCATTACCAGAACCCAGCACTTTTATAGTAGACTTCAGTTTGGAAATAGACAGAATGAATATTCATACGCACAGATTTTAGTTGTTAGCAAACAGAAGTCCAGCATGAGAACAAGAACAGTGTTATGAAGCCACACCCTGTGGTCTTTATATTTCCCTTTTAACAGGTTTCTAGGACCACTATATAGACCACTTAAATGAAATGCAAGGAATGAAAATCTACTGTAAGATTAATTCCACAGAAAATCTTTTCTACGCACAGACAATTAAAGGAAGTAAAAATGAGCCTATGGTGTATTCTCCCTCACAGGAAACTTTCCCTTTTTCCTAAAAAAAATGTATTAAAGAACACTCAAGAGAACAAGGATTTTTCAATAATGGTGAATATAAAACAGAATAGCAATATGAAGTAATATGTATAGTTTCAGGTGCTATGTAATAAAGATAAAAACAGGTATTTTTCTATAATTGTACAGTGGTTAAATAGTTAGTGTCTTGAAGTAGATAATACTGTCAAAGAATATTCTACCAATACAATGAGGCTTTCATATATACACTGTGATTCTTTCTGAGGAGGAGAAGCACCTCTTCAGGAATTCAAAATCTCCAATACTAATCCCTAGAGAAGTAAGTAAATCTAGAGATTGAGAATATTTTTGTGTTTACCATCAATTAAGGTTCAGGCATATACAAACACAATTTTGTATACATATTTTCAATATCAAGGGTCTTAATTAGGGTCCAAACTTTTAACAAAGCAGATTTGGCATTTTATTATTAGTCTTATTAAAAGACATAAAAGACAACTAGATGTTACGAGTATACTGCTTGTTCTCCTAAAAATGAATGTTCCCAATTATGTCTGCATTTGCAGCCAAGACAGCAGGGAACTTACTACAGATTTACACATACCCCTTTCCCTTAGGTCTTCAATGTATGTTTTCATAAACTCTTTCTCAACTTGCTCACGTTCACGTTCATTTTCTATTATTTCTTCAGTGTCTTCACATACAATTGTTTCAACAGGACTGTCCTTGAGACTTACAAATCTAGAGAGAGATTAACACAGAAATATATTTACAGGCAGCTGAACATCACTGGCCTTTGTAAATGACATTTTAGAAATTTCATTTCTAAATTGAATTAGAATTCAATTTGGTAGCATTTTGCTACCAAAACCAGAAGAAATGTAAAGCACATTAGCTTAATTTAGCATTATGGAATAGTTAGGATACATCTATTATTAAAAATACAGATTTCAAATGGAACTTTCTCTATAATCCACTTTCCATATGAAAATGATCTGTTTTTTCTTTTTTTCCATCTATCTACATAAATCGTTCTTTACAATAACAGGTACAGTTCTTTATTACAGAACTTCTGACCAACTGCACTGTAATTTCCCCATCTGTTAATGGGCAATATGAACTTTATCCTAACAACATTGCCTAGCAATCTGGAATTTTGCCAGAATCATTTAACATGACAATATGTACCTCTGTTTTTTGGTGATTACATTTCTTGTCTTTTACGATACATGGCAGGGCATGCATTACTTTGTAATTGCAAACTATGTAAAGCTATACTTTGCAGGTGAAAAACTAGGTGGTTGCATAAGCAGCTTAAATAACTGGCAAACAAGTGTATAGCATTCTGAAAATCTCAGATTTTTCACTCCAAGAAGGAAAAAAAAAAAATTAAAAGTTGTTAGTTTCAAAACAACAAATGTTCAAACTAATCATACAGAGTTCTAAAAATCTGATGAACTGCTGTGAGTTTGTGATCAGCTGCCTTGTTTGGCCCAGGTACCAACCAAACACCTCTCTCTGCCTCTCTCCTCAATTAGACAAGGGAGAACAGCAGATGAAAATATTGCAGATAAGCTTAATGAGAAAAGTAATACCTATGCATAGAAGAAAAGCAAAGCAAAAAAATTGCTCTCAACTTCTCAGCAGGTAATATCTAACCACTTCCTGGGGAACAGAGACTCAGTATATGTAGTTGGTTTCTTTGGAAGACAAAAACTCCAGTAACACATGATCCACCACCCCTCGCCTTTCTTTTAGCTTTATATGCTGAGAATGACACCCTAGGGTATTAAATATCCCTCTGGTCAATTGGGGTCAACTGCTCTGGCTGTGTCCCCTCCCAACCCCTAGCTCACCCTCAGCACCTACTCTTTCTTAGGGGAGGGTTGGAGCGATAGCCTTGATGCTGTGCCACCACTGCCCAGAAATTGCTAAAAACACTGAAGTGCTATCAGCACCTTTCTAGCTACTAGTGCAAGGAATAGCTCTAAGAGAGGAAAGGTAATTCCAGCCACAGCTAACTCCACTCCAAGCCAGACCCAACACAGAGCCTGAAATGGCTCCATAATGAAGAACATGAACATTGCCTGCAGAAATGCAATATCTCTGTAATTGCAGACTAGAATGTCTTTTAGTCTTATTCTGCATGCAGCAGTAAGATGGTATTTCACACCAAAGAGCTACTAAACCCTTGTGACCTTACCTAATGTTTCACTAGCCATATCTTCCTCTCCCACCAAGATGCTTTTGTCAGCACTGAGCTTATCAGCAGCTAGATCCCAGGCTACTGGTCCCACTGTGAAGCATGGTTTTGCAACTCTAGAGTTAGAGCTACTATGACCCAGTCTAGCCAGAATAGCAGTTTAGACATACATATGCTCAATGTGGGTAACCGGTAGATGAACATCACGGAACTGCAGATCCTCTGTAATTTCCAATTTTGTGCCTCCTTTACCATTCTGATATAAATTGGGTCAGAATTTGTAGAAACTGGTGCTGGTGAAAGCATTTCTCCTGGGTGTTTCTTACCTTATCTTTTTAAGAATATTTTCCTTCTTCTTTCACTTTTACTTACTTTAAACCTGTGGTTGACTCACATATGGCCGTGGGTATCTCAACCAGGTCATCACCACTGACAGCTAACAAACTGAGCTTTGGCATATTGACAAGAGCTCGTGGAAGATAAGTCAACTTGTTTTTCTGCAGGAGAAGTGTCTGCAGTTCATCTAACCTGTAAAGATGTCAAAGACAAAGATGATGTAAAATATTTATTTCAAACAGGAACATCTATCCAAGATAGTAACACTGACTTAATCTTGTGTATAATGGGAGCAATATAATGCAATATCTTTTTTCTCTTAAAAAGTCACTCAAACCCTACTTTCACAAAATTTCATCAACTTTAGTGGAAATCTCGGGTACTGGCTCAGCATTATTAATAGCATGCCTCTGACAAGCAATCAGAAGCACGCTCAAGATAAAAGGTTACAAAATTTACTGTGCTTTCATATAGAAAATGTTGCCAGAACATGATATAAAGCCTCACCATGTGCATCCTGCAACTAAATAAAAATACTGGCCACCAGCTCACACCTTTTACTCATATGCTGGTTTCTATGAATTAGGTATATCTGTGGTAGGCAGTACATCTCCACCTATTGTTTTTCACTAGTAATTAATACTGTGGGGAGCAGGAGAAAGACCAGCTCCTCGTCAAAAGGCTCTTGCAAGCTGTCCCAATGAAATCAATTTAATGGCAGTGGTTTGTGGAGGAACTTTTGTGTTATTTCCCCTGGCTTTTCCTAATCCAATAGAAATTTGTGTCTGTGCCTTTATTCCTTGTATTAGGCAGAAGACAAAAAGTATAGCAAATTGATGAAAAGAATTTGTCTTATTTGACTGGAAGGGCCCATTCCTAAAACACGGCAGGCTATGCTTATCAGGCCCATGTGGTTTGTTTGAATTCAGGTAAAAATATTAAGTAAGGCTTCAGTTTACTGTCAACTCATCTTTATTAATCACAGACTATTGTAATGGTATTACAGACAAGGATTATTCACTGAGCTTCTTTGACACCACGGGCATTGAAGTCACATGTCTGAATGAGAGTATCAGTTTACTGATGTGGGGGTTATCCTGACATATTTTAGTCTTCGGAATGCACATGAGCCCAAAGTCAAACAAAGAAAACCTTATTTTTTGGAGCCTGAATATGATATTCTAGCATCAAATCTGGCAACTCAGTACAAAATGGAGAAGATTAATTGTAGAAAGGGAATAATTTGACGCTAAGGGAATTTAGGTTCCAGGGTAAAAAAGGTTGTTTAAGTAGAGAGGGTATCCTTGCCTAAAAGGAAAATATCCTCTTAGAAACTCTTTGAAGTTAGCTGAATCTCTGGTCATATCCCTTGGGAAAAAATGGCAAGTTTATTTTGTTTGTTGTGAATTATTAACACAAGTTAAGACCAGTGCTGCTGTCAGAATAATCTGTGATTACACAACGTTCCAGAAAAGACTTTTTGCCAACAAAAAAGGCCTAACTTGTAAAAGTTAGGAGTGAATGAGTTTTCTGTGAAGTTTTCTCTGATGCAAGGATTTCTATACCCAGATAAATAAATAATCCTGAATATTTTCTTAATAAACTTTAGTTAATATGTTTGAATTTTTTCAGTGAAGGCTAGCTAAAGTTTCATAAACCAAGTCACCACACTGCTCTAGAGTGAACAAATAAGCTCAGGGATAAAAAAAGTGCTTTCTCAGGCTAAAAAATCCCATTAAAAGAATCAGCATTATTTTTTAAAAAACTGGTTCAAAGTGGTTATCTAAATTGGGAGAGTATGTGTGTACACATTCAGAGTAGAAGAGGACTGTCATTGGGGTTTTTGAATATTACCAATATTTTTCTTCTTTACTACCAAAGTTTATCAAGCTTTCTGAGTAACTAAAATAAGCTTTAGTTCACCTTCTTCCTCTCCCTATCTACCCTCCAGAGAATTACTGCTGCCAATTTCTTGTGGTGAGTCCCCTTTGCTGGAACTGGGGCAGAGTATATCTGGTGAACTTCCCAAGAATAACACAAATTATTATGAAAGCAGCAGAAAATATATTTTGTTAACTGACTGCCATCAATGAGCTAGTAAAAGTAGTTTTTGTTCTCAGATCCAGTCCATTAATAATAACAGAAATGTTTGCATGCAAAAATACCTGATACATTTCCAAATGTGACTTTGCATCAACAGTGTCCCTTGGAAGCTTGTTACTTTCTAAATTCACTTAAGAGTTCCTATACATCTCATTGAATTAAAGCATAAACTACCTGTCTATGTCTTCTGGGAGATCTTTCAGGCTGTTGCTGCTAATATCCAACCACTGCAAATTAGACATCCGGAGTACACAAATTGGAATAGAATGGAACTTGTTCACTGAGACATCCAAAAACGTGAGTTGTTTCAGGTTACTTAGCTAGAAAGAAGCAGTGCTTTATTTTAGTTACTTTTTGCAAATACAAGAAGACATTTCATTCATCAACAATTTTTATTCCTCTAAAAGCACTTAGAAAGATAAGAATTCTTTTTTTTTACTCAACTATCTTGCCAACCTTGTCTCTTAGTCATCATTTTATAAAAAATGTAATTCAGAAGTACCTACCTCCCAAATTGTTCATCACTCTTCTAACAGCATCAGGGGATTGAATGAAATTTTTATTCTTTAAAACCCTACAGATTTAGATGACAAGTCTGGAACCAGAAAATTACTTGGTTCTGAGGTAACAAAAGACAATTTTTATAACTAATAGATACCAGGTTGCCATTCTCAAAATCAGAGATTAGATAACCCCTATCAAAATTACAAAGATTCCCTTCACTATAACCTTGCTGTGCACTGAGAGTTTAATACTAGGACATGATTAGAAAATGAAGCTATCAATTTAAGCCAGATAATTTGGTCCAATAATTTTCAAATATCTTTAAAAACACATCTTCCATACTGCAAACTTAATATATAATAAGAAACACTAGAAATTTGTATTGGAATAATTTTCAAAGGAATTCTATTTTAAAGTAATAAATACTAAATGCAATCAAAATTAAATACAAATGTAAAATACACCTGTTAAAGAAATTAATGAGTTGAATAGAGCTCTCTGTGTAGTGAATCAGTTATGCATTCTACCAGTGTTCATAAACCCATGCATCTAGCTAAAGTGAATATCAAAGGAGTATAAAAGTTAACCAAAAAAGTATTTTAGAATTGAAATTATATTTCTGAGATTCTAATCAACAGTCACCATCACAATCAAACTCTACAGATCATGATACAGAAAAAAGTAGCAAAAAATTTCCTTGGCCTTTGCCTGAAGGTACCTCAGAATACAGAAAAAAACCTCCAACTAAACACGTTTTCCACTTCCAAGGAAAGCAGAACACATGTGAAGGATAGAATATGAAAAAAATTATAAAATAATAAAAAACTCTCTGAGAATTATCCTTGAGAATTATTTTTAATTATTAAGAATTATGACCTGGGGTTTTTTTTTTAGTATTATCTAACCAAGCTCCTTATAATTACAAGGCTTTCATCTTAATTTGACCCTTGCTATTTAAAATTCTCACATTCACAACATGATGATGTGACAGAGCTAGTTTCTTTAGAGGCCTTTTGACAGTGATTTTTGGTAGGGTTTTGTTTTGTTTTGTTTTGTTTTGTTTTGTTTTGCTTTGTTTTGTTTTGTTTTGTTGTGTTGTGTTGTGTTGTGTTGTGTTGTGTTGTGTTGTGTTGTGTTTTGTGGGATTTTTGTTGTTGTTGTACTTCTTTTTTGGGATGTAGGTTTCTTGTTTGATTTGAGGTTTTGTAGATTTTATTTGCTTGCTGTTTCTTTTTTTCTAGTTATAGCCTCATAAGCTTCAAAATCTTATCCTCTTGAGAAATATTTTCAGGGAGATTTACTGAAGCTATCCTATTACAAATGACTACACAATGAAGTTTCTCTTTCAAAAACATGATAGAGGTTCAAAGTTCTTGAAGTCAGAGGTATAATTTCAAAATCTCCCCCCACACTATCTTAAAACAGTCCTGGTGAGTCATCACCATGGATATGTCTCACTACACATTCAGAGCAGGCAAACACATTTTATTGTGATACATTTTACTTTCCAACCATTTTGTCATTTTGGGGACTGACTACAAGCAATGAACACTCAGTCATATTCTGTAAATTCAGATACTGAATCTTTTTTCCAGAAAAACAGAATCCCTCTTTGAACAAGGAAAGCACAGAGACTCTTCCAGATTATAGCACCAAGACAGTATAGAAAATAATTGTCAGCATCTTTATACTGCAATAACTTTGTCGTTTCAAATTATCATCACAATTTCAAATCCCAAGCAAATATTTAAAGTTTCTCTAAACTCAGAATAACTTGCTAAAACTGCTGATACATGTATTTCAACAAACTATCCTCCCAAAAATTTTGCAAGTACAGAATTAAAATAATATCCCACAGGCTTCAATTCCACCCAAAATGCTCTCAAACCATCCCCAAAGAAAAGCCACAACCTCTAAATACAGAGTAACAGATATATGTCAAAATATATACTCTTTACTGTTCACTCAGGTTCCTAAACACTTTGCTTTTGCACACAGTCACGCTGAAAAATCTTGGTAACATTAAGGTTAGATGGCAAATTCATATTTCTTCAACTTTTCTTCCCTGAAAGTCCTTTATTGAATTAAACACTGCAAACAATCTTAATATTGTAGTATTACATTTTTAAGAAATATAGCTGTTTCTTCCATTTTTCATATATGTTTCTCCCATTTTTCACAACGCTAACAAGTGCAATGGTATATAGATTTTTTTAATATTTTAAAACTTGGTTAGATTAAAATAAACATTTTCAAGAGGTTTTATTCACATAAAAATTTGCAAACAAAACATAAGGCCATCTACAAATTCAGTACAAAATCAATACAAATTTTGGTTCAGCATGCCACAGAATATTTGGAGCCATGGTTATATTGCATATGCTGCAAGCCCTCAGTACTTTAACAAAGCTGCCCATTTTCTAGAGTATGTTGAAATCTAATGGAATTTTTAACTCAATATCTTCATGATAAATTACCAACAAATGCCTATGATAGATGATGCATTGGAAATTATGGCAGCTGTGTATTATATTTTCTAAAGAAAACACTCCGTATTTTATTTCTTCTTAAAGGACTGATGGATTTTTGCACCTTTTACAACATTTCATTTTCAAACAAGCATGACTCCCATATAATTTTTAAGTTATCATTCATTTTTGCTTGATGTTGTTTTTTACTATTTTCCTTTATGATGCAACTTTGAATCAGTCGCTATATAGGCTTTATACAAATTCCATTAAAAAAAAAATAACCATATTTAGTAGTCTAGCTACCTGGACAGACTTATTGTGGTACTTATGTTTAATCATTCTTGTCATTTTTCTTTGAAAAACTGCACCATTTAATTTATCTTCATAATTTTGTTCATAGAATTAATCCAGATGATATTGTAGAGGTCCATGGCCTCTTTTTCTCTCTGACAGTTAAACTTTCAGAGCAACATGTCCAGGGATAAACTATTATTTGATTAACAAGTGTAGTTTTATTTTTCTTCTTCTTTTTTGTTGTGAAAAGGATTTTCACATGAGGTTGCTTGCTTATTTACCATGAGTTGCCTACTAGTTAGCATCAAAACATTAAAAGGTGTAACATTGTTTTAAAACACCATATTTTTCAGTAAATGTGACATGTAAGTAACAGAAACTGCAACCCATCAGACTCAATACATGGTAAAACATGTGAAGGATTAACCAAAAAATGTCTATCCATGCATTACAAATGCACTTTTGCCCAGAAATTTCAGAATTGAAGTCAAAGAAAATTTGTACCACTTCAATGGTATAGGCTGTCATATATATTGTTTCCTGTAGATTGACACTCATTATTAACCTGCTGAACACGATAGTATATATATGAAAAAGAAACACCCTAGGAAGAAACTGCATAGTTGTCCACTTAAATATCATGACTTCAAGTGCCTATAATTTATTTCACTGAGCTGTAAGTGTAACCTCTTCTATAATCTCATTGACATTCATGGATAAAAGCACCAACTACAGAAACTTAGTAGAAGAATCATTAGAGGCAGATGATACCTTTCATGAAGATATGGTTGGGTATTTATAGCCCAGCCCACCATCAGACTGCTAAACTGGACTCTTAAACTTGATAAAGCAAATATATTCAACAGTCAATACAATGGTCTAAAAACAGTACTTATTTCATGTGTTTTGTGACAAAACCCTTAGAAGCCCAAAATACATGAAATCAAACAGCACTTCATTTGGTTGTATCTTGTACAATGCCTTAAAGAGCACAGTTATCTGTCTCAAACACTTTTAAGACGGCTGTTAAGGGGAAGGACTTTACCATGAGATGAGATGAGATGAGATGAGATGAGATGAGATGAGATGAGATGAGATGAGATGAGATGAGATGAGATGAGATGAGATGAGATGAGATGAGATGAGATGAGATAAGGACAGTACAGGATGTGCACTAACTCCAGGCCTGGTGGAGGTGAGACCTGGGTAGTACATCCTGGACAATGCATCCAGAAAAAAATTTACACTGTGGTAAACTGTGTAAAGAAGCAGCTGCTCATTTGCTTATCACCAGTCAAACAAAGCTCACCCCAAGCTATGATATGGATAGCATCCATAATCACTGAAGCCCCTGTGAAGAGGCCTCTGTGGATACCTGGAGCTTGGACAGCAAATTAAACCACCACATCTGGAGATAAGATAAAGGTGGTGCTATTGTCTGAGTGTTATCTCATGGGGAAAGTTAACAAAGCTTTGGGAGAAGAATCTATCACTGATAATGACCACAAAGAATGCAAAATTTACGGGCCTCAAGGGAAGCCAACTCAGCATCCGTGCTGAAAGCATCTCCATCTTGGTGAAAGGTAATTCCTGCAGCCGAAAATCACAAGCACCAACTCACAGCCTACCAACCTAAGAAACCTACCAACTCAAAAGAAGAGAAAAAGTGAGGATGTGGGTTTACTACCATTAGAAATAAGGTAATCACATGAGCAATAGATTAAAAGAACAGTGTAGCCAATGAGCATGAATTCCTTAGTTTGCTAGAATGTATAAATAGTGAGGAATTTTGAAAGAGTTTAGGAACTCCACCACCAATAAACCCAGGGAGATTAAGGACCAACAGGTTGCTGCTGGATTCATGGGTGGCAAATATCTTCCACTTCATATCTCTCTTTCTCCCCTCTGCCTTTTCTGTTTCTTTATTTCTTCTTCATATTGATTGTTAAATAAAATTTGAGTTGTTGACTTGAGCATATGGTGTTGTTTGCACCTAAATTAGGGCAGAGGGATTTCTCACTGGATTGTGGTACCGGAGAAATGTAAGTGAAAGACAGCACTCACTGTGATGGCACCATTCTGATTTTGCAATGCTAAAATCCTAACGTTTTGTAGAGTTAATCCATCAACAGACACTATTATCGTTATGCCAAACCATTTACTTGGAAGTTTAATATTGTCCTCTTTCACAGTTCAATACTTCATCATCCAAAGAACTGAAGTTTAGTGCTTAATGAGTAAATATAGTCATGATGATCTAGCATTAAAAGTCCATAGAAAGGGATTTTATTTATTATTAAAGCAGGTTTTTTGTGTGCACAAATCTTTAATTATCTCTACAAAAAATGAGGAAATCAGTTTTATTCAATATTCAAAAAATACATGCAATACATGCAACACATGCAGTGTTCACAAAAGTATCAGGTATTGATCAATCAATCAGCTGATTGAAGAATCACATAGCAATAAGGGCAGGACTTTCGTCATATAGTTAAAATCCCTAAGAATGGAGATTGTGTGTTTAAGTCTAAACATAGGAGTTGTTCCAAACCAATAGAAGAGTCACATGTATGAAATTAAGTACCCAATTAATGATTTCCTGGGCTAAAGCCAAAACAAGTCTTCTTTCTCAAAAAATAAATTTATGTTGATTACTTACATTAAATTTTCACAGCTTTGATGCTGCAGCTACACACAGTCTGCATATATTATTGAGCTTTGCCATCATGAAATCATCTCATATTCAAATTTCCAAAACTCATAAATTAAGGGCACAAATTAGAAGGGAAAACTAGGCTCTACCAAAAGTCAATTAAAGATTTTTCATCAACTTAAATAGGTCCAGTAGCTCACTTTGGGAGTGTACTCTTCATATGTTTAAATTAAAATCATTAGAAGAGGAAGAACAGCAATATCAGTAGCATATGGACATTAACTGACCTATCCAGCATGTTTGGAGACAAAGTGTTTTTAAACCTTTCAAAAGACTCTTTAAAGTTATATTCTGTTCCTTCACCAAGAGATGATCAATACTGCTTACTCTCATAGCACAATAAAGAAAAACCCAAAAATATTTTTTAATTCTGCTTCAAGGTGCATAGCAATTGAAGAAATACTGTTCAGATGGTGCCATCTTAATTAAGATTTAATCACGCACAACGAATCTGGTTTGCCATGACAACACAATGCACCCTGTGCAGTTACCCTCCTGATTCAAAAAACTGAGTATGCTCATTTGAGCTCATTCTGAAACCCAGAATAAATCAGTATTTTTCAAAATGGGGTGGAAAATGGAAAAAAGGTCCAAAAGATATGGAAATTTTATTCTGTAGCAACTTTAAAAATACATTATAAACAAAGATGACAGTTCAAATAAACAATTACAATACATTGGCTATTTTGCTTTGCATTGATAAAATAGTAACCATTCACTTCAAAGGAAAAAGTTATCAAGGATGTTTGAAGAGGTAGTATCAGCAGAAGAGAACCAAGTAATAATGCAATATTGACAGATGCAAAATACTTAAACAGGAGAACTGTGGGAGAATATCACAGAAATAAAACTAAGAATGTGGTTCTGTAGTTCTAATTTGTTACAATCACCCCATTTTGATAACTGATGCTGAAATTATTTCACCTTATATATACTGCGGCCGGGCAACAACAACAATCTGCATTCTTCACCAGGCTGAGCAGAGATAGCCTGATAAGCTTGAATAAAGGCTTTCACAAAATGTCAGCCAGAAATCAGCTTGCTAATATATTAAGTGGAAGACAAAATGTTATGGCAAAAAAGGCACTTCTGCCTCAGCAGCAGAGATCAGAAGATTTGCAATTTGTGAGCCACCATTATAATACCAAGAATAAGCATCTCTATGGTTTTTCTGCTTTGCAAACATAAATGGTGGAAATTCCTTTTTTCGTGGCACAGAATAACTTCACCAAAATGCACAAGATTCTTGCCATTTGTGGTGCTGAGAACTAAAGCAGTTGTGAATAATTGTCTGCTAGCAGGAGAACCCTACAACTTGGATCTGGATTTGTCTTTTCTTGAAGCAGAGGTCTCATAAAGAATATCCCCAGATTTGTGAAATTCACAATGCAGATAAGACTACCTTGCACACTGTGATATATCTGGTCTGGAATTAGACTATATGTAGTCCAGCATATTTTTGTAAAATATCCATTATAAAAATTATTTTTCTTTGAACTCCACAGACTACATATATATGGCACTGCTAGTACACAAACCTACAACTGAAGACACTGTCAAAAATTTAAAATAAGAAGTCACTGCTTTGTGGCTTGACAGAAAATTTTCTCTCCTCTTTCTTCCTTTCCTATAGTGTTGCTAGACACACATGGGGTTTTTATATACTTTCTTTCAGATAGTGACAAACCTAACAGGAAAGATTTTGATTATATCTCTTCCCAAAGGATTCTGTTCTCCCTATTTTATAACAATATTTCAAGGAAGTTTTATGTCTTGCTTTGACACAAACATGCAAAAATAAATTGAAAATAAAGCTAATATTAGTAAAATAATCAGATATGCAAGAGGTCATTTCCTGACTTGGTCAAGAAAAGCAAGGAATAGTACATATGTTGTACAGTGTACAGTTGTTGTACAGTGTTCTGCAGTGAGCAGTTTTTGGTCCAAATAGATATCTAGAACTTGTTATCTAGAATAGATACCAAGAACTTGTTGGTGCTATTAAGAGCATGATGCTGTGAATTCTTACAATTCTTAGTACTCCATTTTGCTCTACTCCATCCAGTCATCCAGTGACCAAGAAACCTTAGGGCATCTATTGAATTATGTTTTTCTTATTTGGTGTCTGATAAATGTAAAAATTAATGCTTAATCATATACACACTTTAGAAGGCTTGCAATGGAGCTGGACTTTCAAGATGAATTTTAGAGGTTCCTCTAATGTAAAATATACTGATATGTGGCACAGGTTCTGGAGAGCAGCCCTCTAGTAGTACCACACAGTCATGTATCTTTGGTAGGGATGATAACATAGCAAGCCTACAAACATCATCTGATTTTTACTGGAAAGTCTGGAAATTATCTTTTTCTTGGATTTTCGGTTTGATTGATTGATTGGTTTGGTTTTTTTCCCATTATACTCCAATGAAACATTTGCTAAAATGGTATTTAAAAAAAAAAAACAACACCTGCCTGCATAGAATATAACTGGCCAGGTCTTCAGGGTAGCCAAGAGGCTCTTGTATTTCTGGGAAGCTGCTAGGTCTAAATTATATCAAGACCTCTTCCATTGGCTCAGAGTACCTCAGGAAGACATAGGCATCTGCATGCAGCTGAAGGCTTGTTCCATAAGCTCCTTGGATTGCTAAATATTGTCCTGTGTCTCTTAAACAAAAAGGAAAAAGTGGCTAACAAAATCAGTCATCTTGCCTGTCCCAGTGTAGCTGTTTGGAAGATAAATTGTGTAGAATCAGGTTTCATGGTATTGAAACAGTATAATCTCAAATACATTTTACACTTTTATTGCTATGTCCTATATCAATATAAGTAGCTTACAAACAAATGTTTTACTACTCAATTCCCTTCAGATAGCATCCAAGATACTTACCTTTGTTTAGTTACGTATTGCTGTTAGAAGCATATATAGCCCCAGTAATTTTTTAATAATAAAACAAAAATCTTTGATGTATTTGTGCATATCATATGCAATATCAGATCTTTTCTGTGATCTAATTAAATAATAAATGTTAATATTAGTATTTATATTTAAATATAATATAGTATTTATATTTAAATACTTAAGGTTATTAAAATATTAAATACCTATATAATATTAAAAGCATATAAAAACTTGAATATTGCAAAAGAAAGTATGACTGCTGAACAAATACATTGGAGCAACATTTATTATTAACAGCATGCATCTGAAGCTGTCATGATTTTCACAACTGCAAATAAAACCTAATACTGAGAAGTAGAAGCTAATGCAAGAGCATTTCTTAAACTGACTGAAACCTGGAAAGGATGGAAAAATGAAAAAAGTAACTTTGTGAAAGTCTTGTGCTCACTATGCACTAGTGTTCAAAAAAGCAAATAAATAGTTGGATACATATATATATATATACATATATATATATAAAATATGATATACAATAATTAATCCCAAATTACTTCCCACTAAGTAAAACACTACACACAAAACACCATAATTTCCAATTTTTCTCTAGGCAAATTGTAGTACTATATGGGATTTGGATATTAACAATAGATAATAACAGAATGGAAATACCTTATTTACTTTAAATTTTTGGTTTGCAGCAGTTTTGAAAGACCTAAATCAAGATTAGGAAAAACTGTAAAGGTTAGAACAATTGAGCAAGAAATTGGTAATTCATGACATATTTTTCCTTCACAATAACAACATAACCAAAAAGCATTGCACTTCTCCATAAAATGAAACCTCTACACAATTAGATTCTTGAATTTGTAACATTTTTTTTTTAATAACTTTGCAGAATTCTGAGGAATCTGACATTTACATAAATAATGACAACCTCTATTTCTATGTCACAGTCCAAATAAGCAGTTCAAGTTTTTTCAGCCTCAGAATATAGCACAAATACCTCACCAGTGTTCTTGTAGAATAATTCTGCTTATTAATTACTAATTAATGCTGAGATTTCAAATGTCAAAACATCTAAATGTTTAAATTTTTAAGCAGATCTGCAATGTAGGGTTTATTACTTTACTGATATCATCATTACCAGAGCACAAGAAACTGCAAATAAATCTCTGTGATGCATATGCTCTAAAAAACACATGGTAAGAGTTCTCTATTGTGCTGTTTCAATACCTTTAATAGTCACTAAAAGCAAATGGGAAAAAGCGAACAGAAACACAGTGGCAGGAAGTCACTTACAAAAAGTACATCAGAGGAAGTATAACACAGGTTTCCTGATTTCTAGTCTTGACATGCTGAGAACCACTCCAGGTATGTAATATAACAAGTATATCAAGACCTTAATTATGGCAATGAAATTGATTGATATTTAAGATGACCAATATTTTTAGAACCTCCTAATTTCTTCCCTTTTTTTGAAAAATGTAGTCCAACATTATACAGTTCTGAAGCATCACATTAGGTCCTCTAATGTCGGTAACATTTTTGTTGCCTCTAAACACTATTTCAAAGACCATTTTATATCTGAGAATGAAAAATATTTCAGCTATATTAAGGACAGTTTAAAGTAGCCTGGCCTCTCCTTAAACCACCTTAAAGCACCTCTGAAAGGAATATTCTAAGAGAAACCGTAAGTGCAGAAAAGAACTGTAAATCATGAAATGGTGATGCCCATGCGTGATTAAAACACTTGCAGCCCCTCTGCTACCACTGTGACGCCCTTCAGACATCACTTCCAACTGATCAAATCTGTGTTTCAAGATGAAATGAAATACCAGTCTCAAGACTACATGGCAGCCAGCATATGACATGACTGAAGCTAGGAGTCAGCAGCAATCTGTGGTACATACACTTGCCAGTCATGCAGCCATGTAATCATGCATTGTGTAACCATACACAGTCAGGGGAAGTTCTGTCACATAATCACACACATTCTTCACACCAGCTCTACACACAGGCAAGCACTGGTCACATATACCCAACATCCACACTGCATGTGTAAAAATGGTATCTCAAAATTTAAGTCACAGAATTCTGCAGAGAGAGATTATCAGCATCACCTCGGATTAGTCCAGAAAGAAAGAGTTTGATGTGGCTACAGTAATGCAGGTGATGGGGAATCTAATAAAACATGTGTCAATTAAAAATAGGCCAGAAGAAGGGAAAAAAAAAAAAAAAAGAAAGAAAAAGTTCATTTTGCAAAGTAAAAGATAAGTCTGGAAATATTATTCTTACAAAGCTGTGGTTTAACCTTTACATGATCTCCATAACATGTGTTTTTATTATCCATAGAATTACACATCTCCTTCTAAATTCCATCAGTAGAAAATGGTTCTATGACAAGTCAAAATAGTGAATTAGATGCACTGTCTAAACAGCAAGTGAAGACATGCCTCCATTTTTTGTATTTGTTCTGAGCTTTCTAGCCATTCCTTTCTTAACCTAAACTCATCCTGCTTTTTACTGCAGTTTAGAATGACAGAAGTCCAGGCCTGTGAGTTCGAGTCTCATCAAAAAGTAAAGCTGTATCCACTGGGACACAGCCTTCTTTGAATTTCCTCACAAATTTGACATCTCTTCCACTTCACACTGGGTATAATTCTATGCTCTTTTGTCCAGGACTAGTAAGGCAGAGATCTTACCTGAGTTCTACATGAGATAAAAAAATCCTGGGATGATGTCTACTTTCAACTGATCAGGCTATCTCTCTCTTTATATCTTTCCCACCAATCAATGATGATGAATAAAAATGTCAGCCTTACCAAGTGTTTTTTACAGCTGTGAAGAGTTGATCAATCATATAAACACTATAATTAGTTAACAACTGATAGAAATATATTCAGTAATAAATTAAACACATTAATTTCAATTATACTCTCCAACTTTATTCTTCTTAAGGAATAAATAATACTACTCATTATCTGCACTTCATGAAAAAATAAATAGGATGTTTTTCTATCCCTTCAGCTAAAATTCTGTTTTGATTGTCATCAATCCCTGTGTGTTGGCACCAGAGACATTTTTTTGCAAGACAAAACATGCAAGCCTGATAGTGCTATGTATTTGTTCTGCTCTCTGCTTCTATTCAGTAGCTATATAAAATCTGCCTCAGATTATCTCACAGATGAATGGAGGTTATATTATTGGAATTTTGAAAGCCTATTTTGCTTTCAAAGAGATCTGGAGCTGTTTTGAGAGAAAGCAGAGTTGGAACAGTACCAAATACTCTTTCCTGGTGCTGAATTCTTTTACAGTTATATTCATGCTTTTTGTAATAATATAGCCATGCTTTAATGTACATATTATGCCCCTTTGGTCATTGTTAAGTCTTCCCTTATGCTGTAAAATTACTTGTCTGTCATTCCCTATTACAAAAACATTTTAGATTGTGAAAGGTGATATTACTTTTACTGAACTAATGTGAAAGGTAAAGGAAAGGTCATTGGCACCACAGCATGGAAGTAAGCATGGGTCAGATCTCCAGTGAAGTGGACTGTTATTATTAGCTGCTGACTTACTCTGATAGTGAAGTGGTTTTAAAATGGTGCTATATTAATTAGAAGGCTTTGGAAGCACAGTGTCAAGAGTGGGATCAACTGACACGTTTTCCCATGCCTAGCTGCATAATCGTATTTCCTAACATAGATCCATGTCCTTCTTTAGCCCCTCAACTATTAAAACACTCATGAGAACTCCTGCAGTAGTAAGGCCTCTGAGAATCTCTTCTGACACCTAACACCTTTGCACCTGCTTTTTTGGGTTTCACACTCCTCCTACTAATGTTTGATATTGCATCTTATACCAGTTCCATGACACAGCTGTTGTTTTACATGGATTGACACTTTGACCAACTGCATTGTAAAGCAGCTATCATGAGCTTTAAGCAAATTCAAAGGGAATATAAGCCCTGAGCAAAGAAGAGCAAGATGAAATCCTGTCTAATGGAGATGCAACCAAGACAAGCAACTGGAAAACCACTTCTGAGACTGAAAAATGTATGTACAGAAATATTGGCCCAATTACAGTCAATTGAACTCTCCGGAGTGACTTAAAATGAAAAATTTACCAGAGGTTGGATTCCAATACCAATACCAACTTGCAGCACCCCTATCTCTTTGTGGTCCTGAAAAACCCTCACAAATAAAATTCCATTTTTAACAAATATGATACATGGCTCCTTTGCAACCTACAAAAAAATCTTACAGAAGTAAAGATTTAATGGATTCTTTTTAGTCCTATTTAAAAAGACAGAAAGTACCTACAGGTGAGTTCTTCCAGTGCCTTACTGGATAGTGGAACCTCTGGAAAGATAATGTCCTGTACTTTTGATTGAATTTTTAATTTATAACTGTCACACGTATTAAAAAAAAGAAATAAAATAAAACAAATAGCAGTGAAATAAGACAGGTTTGGAAGCATACAGATTTAAAGAATAATGTGCAAGTAAAACAAGCTATTATTTTACATTTCTCTAGAGATGTCTGGTCTCCCACCTACCAGGTAATGGCTTTGAGATGTGTCTGATTACAAAGACAAGAAGTTACATGAAAATGCCCTGTGGGGACTTATTTGAAGCCTACACACACACACACACACACACTTATGCCTAGAGTTTGTGCCTCTGTTCCTCCTGCTAAATGTGTGGCTTTCATGAAGAGGACTGGACAGACAAACAAACAGAGGATGAAAGAGACTGAAATAGAGAAGAGAAATTATCCAGTTGTTGAACTTAAGTTTTAAAATATTAATTGGAATCATATTAATGTATAAAAATTTACTTATGTCTATTCTGGATACTGTTGTGTTTGAAAACCATAGGTGACTAATTTTAATGCCTAATAAATCCCTGATCATGTCAGGGTTTTTTTTAGGGTCACACCTGTTAGTGTTATTAAACTATTTAAGAGACAACTATTCATATTTTCAGGTAAGCAAAGCAGAGAAATAGGACCAGTTATAACTCCTGTGGCCATAGAAAGCCTTTCCAGGGGGGATGTATTCCTGGAGCTGTAGGTCATCAGTGCAAGTAAGCTAATTCGTGACATAAAGGTTAGAAGATGTTTGGGCTGCAGTTACTCCTTCTTATAGTTTATTTATCTTGAGTTTATATTCCTTATCAGGGATTCATAGTCCTGAGGGATATGAGTCAGTCAAAGAATAAAGTCAGGACCCTGAGCTTTAGGAAAGCAAATTTCCAGCTCTTCAAGGGTTTAGTCAATAGCAATCCCTTGGGAAACTTATGTCAGGGACAAGGGTGAAAAACAGAGCTGGCAGATAATTAAGGATGCCTTCCATAATGCATAAGATCTTTTTATCTTCAGGTGTGAATGACCAGGCATGGATGAGGAGGGACTGGAATGGCTAAGCAGGGAACCCTGGTCAAACTAAAGAGAAAGAAGGAAAAACATAGCGGAAGTATGGACAGGTAACCTGAGAAGACTATAGGAACACAGTCTATTTGTACAGGGATGGGGTGAGCAAGGCCAAGGTGAAGATACAAGTGTATCTCTGCATCCTTGTAGACCTCCATGGGCTGTAGGAGCATAACTGCCTCCCTGTGTTCTGCATCAGAGGCTGCAAGCAGAACCTCAGCTCTGGTGCGTGGGTCACCTCCTCCCCTTCCTTCTGCACTGACCTTGGCACCCACAGAACTGTTCCTCTTACGTGTTCTCACCCCACTCTTCTCTGGTTGAAACTACATCTGCACAATAACTTTTATTTCATTCTAAAGTGTAACAGAAGCATTGCCATGATTTCTAAGTCGCCCAGCCTTGGCACTGTCTCTTCCAGACTTGGAGAAATCTTCTAGCAGTTTCTGATAGCAGCCACTCCTGTAGCACCCATACTACCAATACCTGGCCACACAAACCCAATACAGTATGCTAAGGCATACAGAAGACTGGGAGGTGATTCAGGACAGCCAGCAGATCTTCACCAAGGAAATGTTCTGCCTGCTCAGCCTAGTGGCCTTCCACAGTGGAATGACTCCATTAACAGATAAGGAAAGAGTTACACAAGTCATCTGTGCGGATTTCTGTAAAGCCTTTGACATGGTTCCCCACAACATACTTCTCACTGAGGTGGAGAGACAGGGATTTGATGGCTGGAGTGTTCAGTGAATGAGGAATTGGCTGGGTGGTATCATCCCCAGCATACTGGTCAATGTCACAGTATCTGGATGGAAGTTTGTGAGAAGTGGTGTGCCCTAGGGGTCTGTATCGGAACACTGCTATTCAATTTCTTCATCAATGGTGTAAGCAGTGGGATCAAATGGACCCTCAACAAATTTAGAGATGACATGGAGTGGTGCAGTTGACCTGTTTGAGTGATGTGTGTGATGTGATGTGACAATGTGATGGTGACATGACGTGATGTGATCCAGAGGGATGCAATGTCATCTAGAGTGATCTGGACTAACTTGGGTACTGGGTACATGAGCATCATGAGATTTAATGAGACCAAGTGCAAGATACTGCTCCTGGGTCAGAGCAAACCCCTGTATCAGCACAGGCTGGGGCTGAACAGATGGAGAGCAGCCCTGTGAGAAGGCCCTAGGAGTGCAACTGCGTGAGAGGCTGGACATGACCCAGCCATGGGCAGTCCCAGCACAGAAAGCCAAACGTGTCCTGGGCTGCATCCAAAGCAGCGTGGGCAGCAGGGGAGGGAGGGGATTCTGTCCCTCTGCTCTGCTCTGATGAGACCCCACCTGGAACCCTGCATCCAGCTCTGGGGTCCCAGCACAGGAAGGACATGGAACTGTGGGAGGGAGTCCAAAGTAAAACAACAGAAATTATCAGAGTAATGAAAAACCTGCTCTGTGAGGACAGGCTGAGAGAACTGAGGTTGTTTAACCTGGAAAAGAGAAGGTTTCAGGGGAGACCTCACTGTGCCCTTTCAGTTCTTAAAGTGGGCTTCCAATAAAGATGAAGGCAGCTTTTAGCAGGGACTACTGTGATAGGACAAGGGGTAATGTTTTTAAGCTGAAACACTGTACAGGTTCCCCAGAGAGGTGGTAGGTATCCTATTCCTGGAAACATTCTAAGTCAGATTGGATGGGGCCTTGAGAAATATCTTCCAGTTAAAGATGTTTCTGCCCATGGCAGGGGGGTGCACTAGATGATCTTTGCAAATCCTTTCCAACCCAAACTATTCTACGGTTCTATGATTTTGAAAGGTCTTCATGTCTGTGCTTGCTTATATTAGGACTTAGCTGAAACTGTGCATCAGAAATACAAAACAAGATTTAATTTGATCTTTTGAAGACACAGTGTGTTAAAGCAGCCATGAAGCATAACCTTTTAATTTCTCTGAATTTTAAAGTTCATTTTATACAGGATTGACATAAAAATGTAGGTATTCATAGATATTCACTCTGCTTGACAAATTATTCATATGCTTTAACAGTCTCTAATTCCTTCACTTTGCGCTACCCAGATGATACAGAAAACATTCTGATCACTTACTGGGACTACTCAGATGTAGTATTGAACACTGTTCGAGGCAGAATAACTTTGAAAAAAACTTTTTAATTTGTTTTCTGTATCAGAACATCTACTGCAAGCATTTCTGTCTTGTTCCTGGTACTGTGGAGTGACTTGCCTGTCCTGTTGGTGACAGCATGTGCCGTACCAGATGGTACAGATGGAGGAAATTAGAACTTCTTCATACTCCCTCTCTTCTCATTGAAGTTCCTTTGGGTCACATAGATACTGTTGGCTACCACAACATTATTGGCCAAAAAAAAAGGAAATCCACAACAAAGCTGTCTCTTTGAAATATCATGCGCAAGAAACTCTAATTGCTAATCTAATCTAATTGATCCAGTAAATAACTGTAGAAACTAATACTTTCTGAAGAAAGTATACTTGAAAATCAGGCCAGAGCAGTTTTTCTACAAACTTTTATCAGAAAATATAGTATTTATAGTACAGGCTTTTTTCCAGGAAGAAGAGATTTATTGCATAACCTGTATGATGATGACAGTGAGAGGAACTCTATCCAACAGTTAAAATACAAATACCAACATCATACTAATTCTTAAATTCATATGCAAAATTTACAAGAAATTTGGAAATAAATCCATCCATCTCCTTCTCCTTGTAGCTATTAATAAATAGCATCCAGTATAATCACACTAAGGTAAGAGAGGGACTGGATAAGGTACAGGACATGCCTCTCCTGATCATCTCAACTAGAAGAACAAAGTCCTCTCCACCTAAGAATCTTATCAGATATGTGTTGTATCAGGGAGGATTACAAGCCTACTTACTAAGCCTCATAGTGTACCTTCCTCTGCTAAACTTGGCTACTGAGGTCTAGAAGTATCTGTTACAGGCTGACTGCACAAACCTAATGTCATGTAGGTCGACTTTTCTTATATGTACATTTACATATTATTTTAATTTATATTTTCACTCACGTCCAGAGGAAGACATTATTAATTTGCAAGTGTGGCTAATATAGATTTGAACTCCACTGCAGATCCATAAACTTTCTCTGCCAAATTTTACTTCCAATTGATACTAATGAAATATTGATCTTAACTGTAACTTTTTAATATCTGAACATGTGAGACATCCAACAATATAGCAAATTTTAAAAAACTGAAAACTAGACATTGAAACAGATTGCTCTTCCTTTGACACAATATGGAATGGTATGAACTCCTAAGCCTTGAGAAAGTAAAAGATGAGAGCACAAATCATCTATTTTTTTTCATGTAGCATCAGATTGCCTCATTTTAAGATTTAGAGAGATGACTTACAGAGTGCAGAAAGGGGCCTTTACAAACAGAGAAAGAGCTTTCTCCTAAAAATGAACAGACAAGTGAGCAATGTGCTCTCCTCCTGATGTTATGGCACAAGACACATCCCTCAAGGAACATTTCCAAAGCACACCCAAACAGAAATACTTAAAAAGTCCAGGCATTTGGACATACATGAATAGGTGATACAGCTACTTTCATGAGGTGTATTTAGACAGGAATAATGATATGGTTTTGGATGGGGTGTCTCTCTGGCCATTACTCTATATAAAAAAAAAACCCAAGGCAAAATTAGACTTTAAGAATTTTTACTGGGCTGCAGTTGGCCTTTATTACTTTTGACTAAGTTTTACACTGAAGAATACTAAGGCTGTTCTTGCACACTCCTTTAATCTTCCCAGAAGAAACTTTTAAGGATTTGAAAGTCAAATAAAAATTTAACTTCATAACAGAGGATAAACAGGAAACATTTTTATCAACACTCTACATTACTTTTTCTATTGCCAAGTTTCCTCTTTCTTCCTAATGTGGTAAAGGGAAGCCATTCTCCTACCAAAACAGAGCTTGCATATATTTGCTTGCTTATAATCTCCAGTTCCCAGTACTGGTTCCACATGAGAGACACAGCCCATCCTTATGACAATTTCACTGGATTAATGGATGTTAGCAGCAATTGTATTAGACAGTAAACGTTATCATCTAACTTATGGTCATAAATACTTGTATTATTTGTATTATTTGTCCATGACAAGGTGCTGGGAGTGTGGGGAGTTCAGGGGAAGACACACTGCAGGAAAACACCAGAGGCTGCCCCAAATGGATACCAAAAATACCAGATGGCTGCAATGGACTGAGCACAGGAAGCAGCAAATCTCCTCAACAATGTGTGGGGTGCCACTCTAAAAACTGATTTAAAAAAGAGGAAAATAATCCACCAGAGAAAGGGGGAAAATAAGAAGAGTGAGAAAGAACAGAGGGAATATAAAATGAAAGCAGGAGGAGGCAGAGGTGCTGCATGGCGGAGTAGATCTCCACACAACAGCTCATGGAAGACTCATGCTGCTGCAGATGGATATACCTGAAAAAAGTTCAGCCCATGGGTACCCCACACGAGGAGAGAACAAAAATGTGAGGATGAAGGAGAAGCAGCTATATACTTCTGTGTACTGGCTGTAACTTCCCTTGACACCCCGCATTACTCCTGATAGAAGATAGAAGAGGATAGAAGAGGATAGAAGAGGAATCTGAAACTAAGTTGACCTTGGGAGAGAGGGGAGGATTTCGTTTTAGTATTTTGTTTCTTATTAATTAAATATAAATTGACAAGTATTATCTGCCCAAAGTACAATCTGTTTTGCCTACAAAAGTAAATAAGAAACAATCTGCCTTTCTTTTATCTTGAACCATGAGATTTCTCAAACTGTTTTCTCCCAATGTCATGCTGAGGAGGAGGGATGAAATGATCAGACAGGTAAGCATTTGGCTATTATCCAAAGCTAGCCCAGCACTGTCTTTCTGTTTTCCCTTTTTAGATTATTTAGACTAATTCAATATTTTAATTCATTAAATAGCTACCTGCTAATCTCCATAACTACTTGTCTGAGAGTCAACATTAGACACCTATTATGTTAGCAAGGATACTGATGCAATTGTTCTGAATAACGAGGCCTAGCGAGTTTGACAAAGGCCAAACACTTTGCAGCATTTCACATTACTCGACAAAAGTGTTCTTTTAATTATATGTTCCGCTTCCAAAGCTGCCCTTGAAATGTTGATTCTGAGAAACTGTGTTTATAACCTAAATCAGAAGAGCTTGTGTAGCTTACTTCCCAGATCACTACAAATATAAATTGAGTTTCAGCCTCCAGAGAAACACAATAGATAATGCCAATATTTTTTCTTCTTGACCTTTTGTACCATACTAACATGATGTTACTTGCAGTTTTTACTGTTATATAAAGTTATTTGCACAACTCCAATTTTTTTCCATAGGTTTTAAGTGAACCATTAGGCCATAACCTACACTCAGTTTTGTGGCTTTCAATCTCATTGAATAGGAGACTTTTGGAAGGAAACAGTATTTTTGAGCTCTCCAAAAGAAGCACCAGTCTCTCAGGCTCAGCCCTGGAAAGACTTCCATGCACAGGCATGTTTATATGCAAACACTTCCCATAATGCATAAACATGGGTAAATCTTTGCACTACAAGATCTCACAAGCAACTGGGAAAATACTCAGTGATTTTAAAATAGCAGTGACTGGGGGTAAATTTACCATCCAGAGGTTTGAATACACTCATTATTCTAAGATAATCTTATTTAATTCCCTTGCCTATTCAAGACATATGAACTTATGATTCCTTTATACTAGTTAAGTTCTATCTGTTTCATTCCCTAGTTTTGCTATCCAAAGAAGAAGAGGCAGGAGAAAGGAGACCTGCAATGCTTATTTTGTTGCCAGCATTTCTTTTTCGTGTCTGTTTATAGAGGAAAGGTTCACTCTTTGTTTCTGTTTCGTTCACACAATTTTTTTAGCAATTCTTTTCAGATAAACTACTTTACTATGACAAGTCAGCATGGAAAATTAATTACTATTACTTTCCTCAGACGGGAACATAAGCAGGGCTAAATCAGATCTCACGTAAGTTTAATCCACTCCAACACTGTCTGTGAATTACCAGTAACAGATGTTTAGAGAAAAAGTAGAAATCAGTAAAGAAAAGGCTGACACTTTTCCCTAAAGGTCTGTCTACTCACGCCCCAGAAATCAGGATATTAAGAACCTGAGAAATACAGATGACAACTAAAATTGTGGTTAGGTACCAGCCAATGATTTTATTTCTCCCTGACAATAAGTCTCGGAGCAGCTGTGGCAGAGAGCAGTTATGCAGCCAAGAGAAAAAAAACCATAATGTTGGTGCATGCCTGGGAGTCCTTTTCTCAGTCTATTATATATTCATGCCATTCCTCACATGTAATATCCTTTTCAGAAAGATATTTGTGCTCGTAGCAAAGTGCAGTGCTGTTAATAGAACTCTCCATACAGTTTTTAAAGGAAAGCAGACACTGGGAACAAAGTGTGTATGTGAATGTGACTATCAAGATGCACTTCATTTTTACTGAAAACAGCTACTTGCAGCCTTCTGCTTATTATCACAGCCAAATCCCCTTTAGAATCCTCTCCTCCATGTATCAGCATATATACAAGCAAAATTTAGTCAATTTTAAAATTTGAAAACCAAAACAAAGTACCTTGGCCCTATTTAAATGCTTCTAAGACATTTTCAGTGATACTACTACTAAAACATTATTGTTAAAAACTGCAAGGAATGTGATTTAATCTGTCAAGAAAAGATTTGAACACTGTGATAAAAAAGATGGAAACAAACATAGATTGTTATCTTACTTCAAATGGGAGTTCTGTTATTTCCATATTTCCAGACAAATCCAGTTTTTCTAGATTTTCACAGTCACCCAGTTCTGGAGGAACTGACTTCAAATTATTGAAACTCACATTGAGCACTTTGAGGTTTTTTAAGTGGCCTGTGAGGGTAAGATAATTCAAATCAGTGTACTTAAAAAAAAAAAAAAAAAAAAAGAAAAAGAGAGAGAGAGAGAGAAAGCAAAAATAAAAGGATAAAAGGTATACTCAGTTAAGCAAAGAAAAAGATCCTTATTGTGATGATGAGTAAGATTAATAAATATTTTCTGCAATTATCACTAACATTTTGAGGGGCAATAATATCCCTTAAGCAGCAATGTTTTTGGAGAGAGTTTGAAAGGAGACAGCAAAGACTTTCAAATATTTTGTTTCTTCCAGTGATGAGATACCTCTTGATCTCAGCTGAAACTAAAGTAATTGGCTTTTGGCTTGTCCACTGCAGAACATTTGCCTGCCAACTGAAACACATCTTAGAAACTTTTATACAACCTTTATTGGGAACAATCATTCATACTGAACTCAGGACATCAAGAATTCTGTCTTTAGTATCCTTCATTGCACACTTTTGGTTGTAAAATGGATATATGCATATGTTTTATTATTTTCTTTATTGTGATTTATCATATCCACTGGCTTAATTTAAACAGCCTTATAATATTCTATGCTACATTTAGTAACAAAGATTTTTGTGTCTTCAGGTTATAACATTACATAATTGTCAGCAAAAGGAGGGTTAGGAACATAATTTAAATACAATATGCTGAAAAAAAAATGCAAGTTATTCTGTGATATAATCAAACTGGAAGAAATTTGAATATATGAAATAGCTGATGTGTTAGCAAAGGAATCATTAAATACATAAGATGAGAACATTATATGGAAAGCCCGGTTGTTGTATTACATAAATTGTCACAGAATTGTAGAATCACAAATGGTTTCATTTGGAAGGAACCTTTGAAAATCATCTACTTCAAAGCCCTGTCCAACCTGACTGAATACTTCCCATGATGAGTCATGCACAGTTTCTCCAGGCATACTGTTCCAATGTCACATCACCTGCATCATAAAAAATTTCTTACATCCAATCTATACCTATTCTTGGTCCATTTAAAGCCATTGTCCCTTGTCCTGTCAGTACAGGTACTGGTAAAAAGTCTCACCCTGCCTTTCTCATAAGTCAGCTTTATATGTTGAAAGGTGACAATAAGGTGCCAACAGAACCTTCTCTTCTCCAGTCTAAACACTCCCAGCTGTCTCAGCTTTCCTTCATGGAAGTGTTCCAGACCTCTGACAATCTTCACAGCCCTTCACTGATGCCATTCCAGCAGGTTATGTTTTTCTCGTACTGAAAGTCCGGGACAGGATGAAGTACTCCAGGTGGAGCCTCACAGTGACACCCTCACTTCAATATATTTGTCACACTTCTTTTGCTGCAACTCAAGATACTATTGGCTTTCTGGGCTTCAAATGCACATTGCCAGCTCACACCCAGTTCTCATTCACCAGTACTCTCAAGTACTTCTCTGTGGGGCTATTCTCAATCCATTCACCCCCAGTCTACACTGATATTAGAAATTGACCCAGCACATGTTCAAGATCTTGTACTTTCCCTTGTTGACTTCCATGGAGTTCAAATGAACCCAACTCTCAAGCCTGCCAAGGTGTTCCTGGATGGCATCCCTTTCTGTAAGAACATCAACTGCTGTGACAGATTGGCATTTAAAATATATATATATATATATATATATATATAATATATATACACAGCTTGTTATCATCTCCAATATTCCCCTCCACTCATTTCTTTTCCTGTAGTATTCCCTTCTACCCAGTGACAGAATACAGCATTCAGAAGGAAATGCAGAGGTAAGAAATACAAATGCAATTCAGCATCTGGAAACTGGGAGAGAACAGTATCATCATCAACAAGCTCCCAAAGTGGACTAGGTATTTCTAAAGTAAGACAAGACATACAGCAACCAAAAACTTATATTAATCAGAGTCCCGGGTCTGGACAGGAGAGGGCTAATTATTCCAGTAGCTGATAAAGGGCATGGCCAGGACACAGAGATTGTTCTATACCACCTCACATCATTGTCAGGAGTGAGAGAAAGAGACTTTCTTCCAGGAAGAAGGAGTTCTGGTTTGGTCAAGTAACTATCGTGGAGGGAACCATCTGATTTATTAATTTTCTACTATCAGGGTCTTTTTCTGTGTGAATCACATCTTTTCTTGTAGCTTTTGTCATTAGCATTGTGGTTGTTACTGTACATTTTATTAACTCATTGAAGTTCCTGTTAAGTTTTTCTTCTGTCAGTGTGTCATCTTTGCCTTCTGTTCCTCCTATTCTCCTCTCCAGAGTGCTGCAGGAAGAGGAGAAGGGGAAAGTCAGGGAGAAAGATGGAGTAGTGCATGGTTTGAAGAATCTCAGGGAGCACTGAATTGGGGGGTACCATTCCTAAATCACAATAGTCTTCTATTTATAATCAATTTTTTTTCTAAGAATCTGGTGTTTCATTAGATTTGGTTGACGTTGCAGAGTACAAAGTGTCCTCAAGTCAGTGTCATAATAGTGATCTTATCATTAAGACATTAACACTTAGTCTAACTTCTTCCAAAGCAAATGTTGGCTTAGAGTTGCTCACCTTTTGCAATCTGGGGAAATCCTCACTAGAAGTTTTTTGGTGCCTCCACAGAAAAGGACAGAGAGGAAGCATAGGAAGTAGAAAGTCCTACATTTTTTCCCTGAGAAATTGCTGTTGTCAGAGCCAGTGGCATGTAGTTTGATGGTCAACATTACCAGTCACCAGATCACACAGCATTTTACATAAACCCCATAGTCTCCCTTGGACACAACATTGTCTTCAAATTATGACTGGACTGCCCAAATCATCTCACATTTGGCAGACAAGGCATATATTGTGAGATATTAATGTCTACACATTACAACAAAGGAAAACATAAGGTCATCTACCCAGCTTCCTTCCAGTTTTAGGTCTGCCAGGAACTGAGGTATATTTCAAAATTCAGCTATACTTTTAGGATCGTGACTTTGTTTTCCAGTACTGTAAGTTGCTGGTTTAGTTAAAACAGAAGAAAATATTTCTGTAGGACTACAACAGGCATTGTTTTGCCAGTACGCTACTATCTGACAAGGGCTGTTGGAGTGATAAAACTAATTTAATTGTATCAACATCTGAACTACTTTATTTCCATATTTTTAAGCACCTAAAAATAATAGAAGTTTAGTCTCCTGATCAGGAAGCCTTATCAAGTTTAGTATCATAAGGTAGATAAAGATACGCTCTATTTATATTTAATATAAATTATATAATGTATATTATATATATTATATTTATATTTTTATATAATATATCTAGTATATATTTATATTTAATATATCTATTATATCATGTGCTAAGTGTCATCACCATGAACTTACCACTTCATTGCAACAAACTAATCACTGGAACAGAAACGCCTTAAAACTAGAGAATCAGAAAATCACAATTTACTTCCTCAATTTTACTTTCTCAACTAATCCCTTGTTAAAGGAGAGCAAATCCCTTTGGAATAAAAAAAGAAAAATTTATTCAATAGCCCTGGAATGTCTGTTCTTTCAGCACTGGTATATTGTACTGGTTCTATCTGGAATGGACTTAGTACTTCTCATAGCAACTCATATAGTGTTATGCTTTGGATTTATGACCAAACAATGCAATAACTGAGCAGTAGTAACACAGCAAAAATTTTTTTCTCTCCCTCTGCTGCCCCAGTGAGTCAGCTAGGGGTGGGCAAGAGGCTGAGAGGGGACAGGGCTGAGACACTGAATCCAAACTGAGCAAAGAAATATGCTACAGCATATAATGTCACATTGAGCACAAAAGCTGGAGACAAGGGCAGAATGGGAGTGAGTTTTCCAAGGTCCTTATAGCTTAGGGACTGCATGTGGATCTATTTGTGGTGAGTGCTTTTTCATCACTGATTTGTTTACATCTTCTTTTTAAACTGTCTTTATCCTGATGCATGTGTTTTCTCCCTTTTGCCTTTCTCTTTCTCTCCCCATAGTGCTGTGGGAGACTGGACTATGGGGACTGAGAAAGCTATATGAGGCTTAGCTGCCTTACAAGTCTTAACCCACAACAGATGTAGTTGCTAATTTTTAGGTCACTGAAATTTCTACCTCTCAGTTCCATTATTAATTAAGAGAACTATTAATGGCATCTGGTGTTACCAACATGCTAGTCACTGTCTTGTCTAACTCTCTTCAGATGGTCATCTCTGATGCATTAGAGACATGGAGCAGAGCTATTTATGAAAAAGAAATCACAAAAATGTAGCAGCCTTTCTGGGTAGTGTGATGGACTCAAGCACAGATTCTCTGTCTGGTTTTCACAGCACCTGACATGTGTGTCAGTGCTCCCAGTGTGGTTTGCAGGTATGAGAAAAAAGATAAGTAAAAGATGCATCACATTTTTTCTAATGATATATAATATCTCTCTAAAATGACAGAAGGGCGCTACAGATTCTACAGTCAATATACAGTAATTGCTGTGATTAAGTTTATGAAAATTACTGGGAAAAGGCATGATTCATGCAACTGAATTTTATTTCCATAACAAACTCAGGACAACATAGATGAGTGGAATGAAGCTTGCCAAGATCTGCCTGCAGGGAGCAATCTCTTGGAATTCTATAGGGGCTATTTTTCACCTCTGGGCTCTTCAGTGGATTAAGTTATGACATCTCACAAGTGAGCAGTAGTCAAGCAGTAGCACACCCTTCAGGGCAATGAGACATATATAAGACTAACCAGGATCTCCTGGATAAAATCCTTGCATGACCACTTCAGATAATCACATTTTTTATTTCCCACATTCCATTGGAAAAGTATTTTTTACATCTGCTGCTGTTGTGCTGTTATAAGAAGTTACTGAATTTCATAATTTTCTTTATTTCAAATAATCTTCAGATTGCTAGCCTACATTTATTTGTAGAAGTTTTATAACCATTCATTCTTTTGTCTAGTTCATCTTTAAATAGCTTTTTTTTTTTCCTCTCTGGTGTTTACTTCTGATGTTTTCATGGGCAGCAGACATCTCAGAATTTATTTTACTAGCCTGAATAAGCCATTATTTCTAGTCTCTGCTGACAAAATAAAATTCCCCTCCTTAAATGATCCTAATAGACTTACTTTGCATCTGTTCTCATCTAAAATTACTGGATAGTTCTCTTGTGACTGTTAGATTTGGAATTTAATTTCTTCTGGTTTTTGCATTTAATGATCTCTGACATGCTTCATGAAAACTGAATACATGACCTTGAGCTCTGCAACTGTGAATTTAAACTCTGTATTTTTTCAGAAGCCTATCTGCTCATCAGCCTTTCTATATTTCCACCTGTTTTGCAGTGACAACACACAGACAGTGTCAGAAAATTTCAGTAACCCATTTGCTGAAAATTACTAAGTGATAAAGTCAAGACTGATCCTTGAGAAAATCCACAAATGACCTTCTTCATGACCAATGCCTTCTCTTTCTAAATAGACACATTTTTATCTCTGGTTTAACAAATCTTTTGCTCATTTTCACAACTGTGGCATCAAAGTCCATTCTGTTAGAGTCAAACATTCATTTTCCATAGTTCTCTGTATCAAATACATCATGGAATACCAGGCAGACAAGATCTACTGCTAGAAGTTCAATCACTGCATTGGTAATTAAATTCTCTAATTTTTTATAAGCAATGCAGAATTCTAATAATGGTAGTACAAATTCACCTTTTACACAAGCCTAATTAGTAGTCCTTACAAGGTATCAGAGACAAAATACAGATGAGGTTACAGAATTCCTTTATTATCTAAAGTTCCCATTCAATGCAAATGTAGATCCACTTGCAAACTGGAGTAAAAAGCTAGACAATTTTTTACATTAATCTGCAAGCATACAATCATTGAATTATGGAATGGCTTGGGTTGAAAGGGACCTTAAAAATCATCTAGTTCCAGCTCCACTGCCGTGGGCAAGGTCACCTCTCAGTACACCTGGGTTCTCAAAGCCCCATCCAATCTTGTCTTGAATACTTCCAGGGATGGGTCATCCATAGCTTATCTGGGCAACATCTTTAATTGCCTCATCACCCTCAGAGGAAAGAACATCTAATATCTAAACTAAACCTACCCTCTTTGACTTTATGATCATTTCCCATTGTCTTGTTACCTTATAAACAGTTCCTACACAGCTTTTTCATGGGCCTCCTTCAGATGGTGAAAGGCCACAGTAAGGTCACCCCAGAGCTTGCTTTCCTACAGGCTGAACAGGCCGAACAGGCCCATTTTCCCAGCCTGTCTTCATAGGAGAGGCCCTCCATGCCTCTAATCACCCTTGTGTCTCTCCTCTAATATCATGCCAACATTTCCACATCCTTCCTGTGCTGGGACCCCAGAGCTGGATGCAGGGCTCCAGGTGGGGTCTCACCAGAGCAGAGCAGAGCAGAGGGACAGAATCCCCTCCCTGCCCTGCTGCCCACGCTGCTCTGGATGCAGCCCAGGACACGTTTGGCTCTCTGGGCTGGGAGTGCCCATGGCTGGGTCATGTCCAGCCTCTCACCCACCAGCACCCCCAGGGCCTTCTCACAGGGCTGCTCTCCATCTGTTCAGCCCCAGCCTGTGCTGGTACCAGCATGTGCCTCACCCAAGCACAGCACCTTGTACTTGTGTCACTCTATTGGGAATGGTGTCACTTTATTTGGAACGGTGAGAAGAACAACACAGACTCTCTTGTGAGTTGAACAGGAGAGCTTAAGGTTTATTACCTCAGATCTTCTTTTATAGACTGATACATGAAAGAACAGAAAGGTAAAACTCTTATTGATCAGTAAACTAACACATCACATCATTGGTCAGTGGGGTACACCACCCCTTGACCTTCTCTTGTAAAAAAACCAAAAAACTTACAAACAGCACCTGCAAGGCTGTCTTCTATCTCTGAGGATTGTTTTAATTCCTCCTTATGATTTCCCGGGACACTTTCTCAGGCGAGACTGAGAAAATTATGCGGCCTGCTTTTCCACCGGCACTGTGCTCCCTGCTTTTGCTCATATTTAGCATCCATATACTTGGTCTTGTTAAACCTCATGAGATTCACATGAGCCCAGTTCCCGAGCTTGTCCAGGTCCTTCTGTATGACAGACAAGTTAACCTAACCTTCAAACAGGTCCACTGAACCACTCATCTGGGCATTGTCTGCAAATTTGCTAAGGGTGCACTCAACTCACTGCCTAAATCATTGATAAAGATGCTGAATAGCACTGTTTCCCATACAGTCTCCTGAGGCCAACCACTTCTCACAAATGTCCATCCAGACACTGAGTTCTTGACCAGTACACTCTGGATGAGACCATCTAGCAATTTCTCATCCACTGAACAGGGCATGCAGTATCATATCCATGCCTTTGCAATTTAGAGAGAAGGATGTGGTGGTAGACCACGTCAAAGACCTTACCAAAATCCAGACAAATAAGAACCCTTCTCTTGTCCATGGATAAAGTCACTCCATTGTAGAAGGCCAACAAGTAGATCAGAAAGGACTTTTCCTTAGTGAAGCCATGCTGGTTTTCTCAAGCCACCCCCTGGTCTCTGTGTGCCTTAGCATAGCTTTCAGGAGGATCTCTTCTATGATTTTCCCAGGGACAGAGATGATGCTGACAGGTCAGCAGACCCCGAGGTCCTCCTTTCTACCTTCTAAAAGGGGCACAACATTTCCCATCTTTCAGTTCAGCTGGGGCTTTACCTGTCTGCCATGACTTCCCAAATGTGCCCTCAAGCCTCTGGGATGCATCTCAGCAGCTCCTGTAGCCACACCTATATTCAGGTTCCTCAAGTGGTCATGAAACTGATCTTTGCTTACAGTGCAAATGACTTCACTCCCCAGTCCCTGCTCTCAGGAAGTGTGAGAAGAGGGGGTGTCATTGAAAACTGAGTAAAAAATATCCTCATAAAAGCAGTCAACTTGCAACACCAGTGTTTAATACTGCCTCTTCAAAGGGGGGATATAAACAAAATTTTCCTCTGTTTCATTCAAGACTGAGCTGCTGGACAAATAACACTGAATACTGAATAAATGGCAAAGATAATAGATGAGTTTGCAGTTCCTCAGAATAGCCATTTAAGATGAGAATATGTATTTTCTTCTTGAAAACTCAAAAAACACGTTGGGAACCTTATAAATAGAAAAACTATTTTAAGCATCAAGAAGTCACTTAAAATTCTATTAGTAATAGTTTTCCTCTCTGAATTATAGAAAATTGGATTAATGATATGCACAAAGAAAATTTTATACTGTGTAGTGGAAAAGAGACAAAAATTCTCTGTGATTTCTTAATAAAGTAAGCCTCAAAAGCAGTTATTTTTAATCCTAAATATTTAGAAAATCAAAAATGGGAGAGGACACAGTACAAATATTTAGTTAACAGCTCTTTGAGAAGTATAATGGATAATTTGTAGGACAAAAAAATCCCAATATAACCTTACAGTTTGTGCCAGCACAAAGGCTTCAGGAACATTAAACACTTCAGTTGACTACTTCCTATGTGAATATGAGAATATATGTAAACAGTTTCAGTTATAGCAATTAATAATGTACTAGCACTACTTTATATACAGCAATTGCACTGCAGACACATAGTCAAAGCCAGAGCTGTAATCTCACTCAGAAGACAAAGAAAATCCCCTGGCTACACCCCATTCATGATTTTTTCTCTTTTATTCATAGACAAACCATGATAAGACAGACAACTCTGTTCTGTAGTTCTCTTTTCTTTTTTTTTTTACAATTTCCATTAAAATATTTGCTGTTACACAAAAGCTATCAAATCAGAAGAATTCTCAACTGCTCTCTGTTACAATTTTTTTCTTGCTCATCTACACATGTGACTATAAAATGTGATTTGAAATATCTGATAATGGATTCAATTCTTTCTTCTCTCTGATTCAGAGTGAAACATTATTTTATAAATCTGGTAAAACAGGAATATGAACTTCAATATTCCAGAAGTCCAGAGACTTCTACTGCAGCAATATTTTTTCGATTGAAAATATTCTTACCGCCTCATGTTCTCTCATACCTTTACCTCTTGTGAGAATCAAAAGTTGCCATAATATGGCTCACCAGGTTATCCTCTGCCAGATGATTTGTTGATCTAAACTTGACTTCAATTCTGTCTGAAGATTAAAGACTCAACAAGATGCATGTCACTGCCAGCATCAACTATCTGTCATTGCTCTCAAGTACATTTTAGCTCTGATATTTACCTAGTTATTGCTGTTGTGTAAGCAGAAGACAAAATGATGAATACCTTAGCACTTAACCTTTCCAGACCTCACCTTCTGATTTAACACTCAGTCCTCACTCTTCGCTTAGATAGAGCTCCCAAATCAAACCCACATCAATAATTTTCCTTGTGAAAATTTAGAAGATAAGTTGACATATATATAAGCATACTTTAAGTAGGAAAGATTTCACTTAGAAGCAGTATTCAAAAACTTAAAAATATCCAAGACCTTCCATAATACTGTCTTATGAAAATAATTAACATTTTCAATACACATCAATATGCATCTCGTTATGCATATATAGTACCTGAAATAAAAGCACAGCTATTTTCAAGCACATCCCCTTACATGTGAGCAAAGAGAGCATTACACAAATTGAGACAAAGCTCCTCTGTAATTTATGTCATAACAGAAAGGTCAGTTCCACTGTCTTATTAATAGGTGGCCTATCAAGGCACAACATTCAGTAAGACTGAAAAACATAGGGAAGTTCTGGCAAAAAAAAAAAGTGCTAAACATTTCAAGTACACAGTCCTGGAGTGGCTTTTTGTTTATTCTTACTATTTCTTTTACACTACATCAGTGATTATGCATCATTTTCTGGATAGAAATTCTGGGTAGAATTACTACTGCGATGTTGAACTATATATAAATTATATATATATATATATATATATATATATATATATATATATAAAAGTAGTATCTATGGCTTGGCAAATTTGTTAATTTGATTATGCAGTCTAATGTTCAAATTCATGTTTCAACAGAGGAGTGCTTAGATTTTATGAATCTTGAAAAATAAAATCTCTGAACAAAAGTTCCCAGGTAAGAGGAGGATGGTGAGTGCTGTAACACTGTGTCTGAGGGAAGCCCTACAACAAAGCTTTTTGTAACATTCTCTTGCCCTTCCAGGCAAACATTTACATAAAAAAAACAGCAACAAAAACATTGAAAGAAAAATCATGGGTATAAGCTAGTGGGATAAACATATTGGTGGAAAAGTAAATAAATGGGAATAACATAAAAGCTACTGATGAGCAGAAATCCCATAATTTTAATGCAATTGAAAAAATGGTGATTGCTACTAGAAATAATGAAGCTTTTTTCCTTGTTTCTCTAAAAAAGGTCTGATACAGGCTCTACATGACCATCTACTAGAAAAATCTACTTGTCCCCTGGTCAGCAGCGGTGTTCCCCAGGGCTCAGTGCTGGGGCCAGCCCTCTTTAGAGTCTTTATTGTTGATCTGGATCAGGAGATCAAGTTTCTCCTGAGTCATTATGCAAACAAAACTAATTTGTGTGGGAGGATTGATCTTCTAAAGGGTAGGAAAGATGTTCAGAGTCATCTAGACCAGCTGGATCAATGGGCCAAGGGCAATTGTATGAGGTTCAATAACATAAAGAGCCAGGTCCTGCCCTAGGATCACAGTAGCCCATACAGCACTACAGGCTTGGGGAAAAAAGGAGCAGGAAAGCTGCCTGGCAGAAAAGGACCTACGGCTGCTGGCTGAAAGATGTGGAAACATGGCCCAGCAGCGTGCCCAGGTGGCCAAGAAGGCCAAAGACATCCTGACCAGTGTGGCCAGTGGGACTAGGGAACTTACTGTCCTGGTGTACTCAGCATTGGTGGGACCACACCTCAAATCCTGTGTTCAGTTCTGAGCCCCTGTCCTGGTTTTGTCCAGAAGGGGACATTGCTAATACCCAGAGGTTATCCTATACCATCTCACAACATTTTTCAGCGGTCCCTTCTGGTCAATTAAGTGTGGCTGGGTATCACTGCTTTGGTCTGTAATTGATGTTCTAGATGTTTCCAGTAAATTGTTATTATCTTGACCCACGATCTTTACCTTTTGTGCCTCACATTTTCCTCTCCACTCCGCTGAAAGGGGAGAGGAGACAGAGAGGGAATGAATGAGTGCCACATGGTTTGGAGCCCTTCAGTGGGAACATTAAATTGAGGAACACCATTTCTAATTCACAACAGCCCCAGACATGAGGTGATACAGACTGTCCAGAGAGGGGCAACAGAGCTGGGGAAGGGTGTGGAGCACATATTTTATGAGGGAGCTGGTGTTGTTGATCCTGGAGAAAAGGAAGGTGACCTTATCACTCTCTACAACTGCCTGTAAAGGATGCTATAGGAAGATGAGAGTCAGTCTCTTCTTCCGTGTGAAAAGTGGGAGAAGTGAAAAAATGAGAGGAAATTACCTCAAATTGCAGAAGGGGAGGCCTAGATTAGATACAAGAGAAAAAATTCTTCACTGGAAGGTTGTCCAGGCATTGGAACAGGCCACCCAAATAACAGGTAAAATCACCATCCTCGAAAATGTTAAAAAAAATGTGTCCATGAGCCTCTTAAAGACGTGGTTTAGAGATGAACACAGAGGGGATAGGTTTATGGTTGGCCTCAATGATCTTACAGGCCATTTCCAATCTTAACAATTCTGTGATTCTGTGATCTGTGTTCATGTCTTCATTGTGGAAACAGATTTTAATGGCATTAGTGATATTTTCTTTGTAGGGAACATTTTCATTAACAGTGTATAATATTATGAAAATAAAGAAAAGCTTTTTCTGTCTCTACCTGCCTCAATTGATAAGCAGCAACCCTTTAAAAGCCTCTGTTTAATGGCTTAAGGTAGCCTCTGGCAGGAAACTAGTAGCCTTTCCCATTTCTTCAATGCTATTTCCCCTTCTCTTCCAAACTATATCTTATAAGGTGTTTGTCCATTAAACTCACTGATCTACCTGAGATCTGCTGTCAAAGTGCTGCTAAAACAGTTAGTGCTCATTTTATGTCTATTTTCTCCTGCTTGTGTCCTGTTTATGATGTGCTAGTGTGTTCAGATGCCAGGCTGAAACTATAAAATAGATCTTGATGTCTATGTAAAATTTTCTTTCCAAGATATAGTACTAGTAAATAAATCAAAAGCATGAGTGTTACTTGACTAATAGAATACTAAAATAGTAGAAAGTTCTAGGTCAGATTTCTGTGTTTCAGGATGCTCTCCCTCTTCCTGTTTTTCTTATTTAAACTTAAGATATCAAGGGAGGTGGAGGTTTTAGTCTTTAAGCTGTTATCTCTTAGTGTACATAAGGAATGGCATTCGTTGGGAAAGCCTAGGACTACTATATTTAAAATCAAAGGCTGAGACAGCTAAGTGCATGAACTCAACAGTCTCAAGCCCACAATGGGCCCAATTCCTTCAGCTCTCAAAGATTCCACCTGTTACAGGTATATTTTTTGTCATAAGAGCAGTAAATCCCTCTCAATACCAATACAATCTGTCAAACAAGATTTTCTACTGTAAGATCCAAGAAATAGGAGAGGCAAGCATGAAAAGTATTTTTATGTAACTTAAAATGTCAAGGGCTGAAGCATTTAAGCATTAAGAATTTGTTTCTCTAAAACATACAACATCAGGTTGAGTAGATTTAGATTAGATATTACAAAGAAATTCTTCACCATAAGGGTGTTGAGGCACTGGCACAGGTTGCCAAGAAAAGCAGTGGAAACACCATCCCTGGAAACATTCAAGGCTGGGCTGGAAGGGGCTCTGACCAACCTGGTCTAATGAAAGGTGTCTCTGCCCACAGCAGTGGCATTGGAACTAAATGAATTTTAAGGTCCCTTCCAATCCAAATTTTTTCTATTAATCAATTACTCTATGACATAGCTCTTTAATAAATTAAGATCATTACTGAACTCCTAAAAAAAAAATGTATATTTTTGCAGGGTTCTATTTTTTTTCCTTTTCCCACAATCTTTTGTTTCCATTCATCTTGTTTGAGGCTTAAAATCCTGCAATATTTCTATTTTTCTTAATCTGTAAGGAATATAAAACATCACCTGTTCTCTCAGAAACAACCCTCCATCTACTTGAATACAAGCAATAACTGCCATATAATCAGATAACAAAAATGTGCTAACTTTTTCCCATACTATATTCATGGTTTTAAATACAATTTGGCAAGTATAATCAAAGCCAGAGAGATATAAAAATGCTGTGAAGACTGTTCAGTGTAAGCAAGGAGACAATTATCAGTAAATTAACAAGAATATCCATGGATGCTCATTTCCCTGCACTGGCGTTAAATGGTATGAGTATAAATATCTGAATATCTTGGATCAACTCACCAATCTCTGCTGGAAGATGGTTGATTTGATTTTTTGACAATTCCAATACTCTCAGATCTTGAAATAGTGCAATGTAGGCTGGAATGATTTGTATCAGTGTATTGTACACATGCCATTCTTTTAGATAGATCTGTTCTTTCAGAGAATCTGGGAGTTCCTGAAAATGAAACAAAAACAGGTAAACAGAAAGCATGAAGTTAGAATTTTGTTACCCTGTTTCCAAACAGGGAGAAAAATGTACTTTGCCTTAATTATCTTGGTGTAGAATAGTAATTTGCCAAAGCCTTACAGAAGCTGTTTGCTTTTGAAGAGCATTACAACTGTCCTCATCACATATTCATTTTTGTTTTAACTCCTAATGCAATTATTTGCTCTAAAACAGAAATCTGTCTGAAGAACTCAATCTGTTTGGTGTCTCACACATTATTTCCTTTTTCCAGATGGAGGATTTCTTTAAAACACATTTCAGTGCTTTAATTCACACATCAAGATGTAGCAAAATGCAGCACAGAACAGAAGAGTGCATAGAGAATATTTAAATAGATTTTGCTAAAAAAAAAGAAAAAAGGTGTGATTTTCTTCCAAATATCTGCCAATGTTTCAAGACTTGTTTTCCAAGAGGGAACAGAAACCATTTCAGGTATTATACACACATATCACCTGGCTTAGCTTCCTAACATGTTGCGGCAATGCTAAAAAAATTTAAGAGGATTTCCTTAGAAAGAATAAAATTCATTTTAATATTAAAAAACAAAATTTATTTTTAAATCATTCCACATTTGAAAGTAATTATTGATTTAATCATGTAGAATTCTTTGCTTTCAAAATTCCAGTAATTTTGAAATTTCCTGTAATGCCTGAGTAATTCTCAGATTATTCTATTTAACAAGTCTTCAATACATGAATGAAACTTAAATTTATAAACACTTTGATTCTTACAAATTGCTTTAATTAATTGGTATTCACTTCAGATGTACATGTCTTTGTTTGAATTATGTCACCAAATTCTTTGAACTTAAAACAGACAAAAACCCACTCCAAAATTTGAAAGGCAGATCATTTAAACTCCACTTTCCTAAGCATCACATATTTTACCAGTCTGTCCTAGCTTTCATAACACTGTGTACTGGTAACATGTGGAATAAATAATCTGGAAGAGTTTCTACCACTAACTTTGCTCTGTAAAAACAGATGTGAAAGTTTCAGCCTGATTCTTTTATAAATTTCAGGTTTGTTTCCTCTGCATGAAGAATATGACACAGTAGGAATTACTGTTCTTTATAAAAAGGGCTTTGCCATCGTCTTTTTTCTACTAGATTTCATAGATCTCCTAAGACATTTGTAAGAATGATGCGTTCAAATTAATTTTATTAATGCTGAACTTCTGGATTAGCAACAGTGCTATTTAACTCTTACTTAAATTAAAATTTTGTAATTATTTGTAATTGTAATTATAGATAAACTGGACTGTTGATCAGAAGCCATTTTTTTGGTTGTTACTGCCTCTCATTTCAGCTCTTTTCAAATTTACACATGCAGACACAAATCCTATGTTTTGTTGTTATGCCTTGCTACCTTCCCTTCCATATTTAATTTCAGATAATTTCATTTCTTATTTCATTTTCCAAAAAGATGTGCATGTGTATTGCATTGTGATCCATCTTCTCTATTTGTCAGTTTATGACAATTAAAAAATAAAATGCCTCAAATGCCTCAGGGTTGGTAGTGAGAAATCTCTCCAACTTTGTGGAATAAGTTACTATTTCTCATCTTCAGTGTTGCACATTTTTCTGCAGCAAAATAAAATATTAGAGGACAACAGCAAATTCAATTAGTATTGTTTTCCCTACCTGTAAAGAACAGAAAATTCAGCACACAGGGGACAGTATTTAGCTGGAGTGTCATAGATATCTCTGTAGGGAAGAGCCATGATTCAGAGACAGAGATGAATAATCATATTGCAGGGGAAAAAATGTTTATGTCAACAAACTCCATTTTCTACTCTATTTCTCCACAGTGCATGTCAGGCTTTTCCTTTCTATTGACCTACTGGCTTTTTGCATTTATTGTGACAACACACCACCTCCATCTGTTCAGTAGCAAATACAGTTCTTTCTCCTCTGAAGCCAACAGCCATGCTGTTCTCCCACACTGAAAAGGGTACTCCACAAAATTCTCATTGATACATTGAAAACTGTGCAGGACACAAGGTTCTCTACCAGATCAAAATCAAATTCATTCACAATTTCAGAAAAATTAAGCCAAAATACAAAAAAAAAAAGTTTATTATTAATGGATAAAAATTTTTTTTAAATCTTTATGTCTGCATTAAGACTTGTTTAGAGCACCAAGTTATTCCTGTGCAGCAACAGAAATACATTTAGACATGACTTCAGAAGAATGGGAGAAAATTCCATTCTTCTACCAACTGTCAACTTGCTTTTCTTTCTTGCAAATATTTCTTTATATCATATGATCATATTTACAATTTGCAAATGCAAGCATGCAGATTCTTTGCTACTATGCGCTTTTTCAATATTTTCCATTTTAAAACACATTTATATTTGTGTTGCAGAAACACAAATTGATGTGATATTTTGCTTCCTTACAAACAAGATAGGGATGGGAACTGAAACTTCCACAAGCTTTACGTTTGCTTTACTCTCTGATTCTCTTGTGTTCTTTTGTAATCTTCTGCTGCCATGCTAAAGCTGGCAGCCTGCTGATAAATTGCTGCATGAAGACTGACACTTGGAGGATAGCCAGCCTTTTGCCTTTAACAGCAAAACAATACCTCAAACTTGTTTGATTTTTGGAAGAGAAAAAGGTTTAAAAGGAAATAAATAACAAACATGCAACTACTGCTGATTATAATATTTCTAATTAGGAGAGAATTCACCTGCTAGACCTGAGCCTGAGCTAAAACTGTGATCAAAGCTCTAAGAATCTAAATTTGTTTTCTTTTCCAGCTCCATACTTTTATCTGTCATGGGCCAAAATAAAATTTTGGATCCAAATCTCCCACTCTTTTAAAAAAAATTGAAGCTAGTTCCAGGCACTCCCTGCTGCAGGTCCCCAGCACAACACTGGCACTGTCCCCATGTCCCCCCTGTTCTCTGAAAATATCTGTGTGTTGTCTTTCACCCAGTGTGCAAAAAGGCCAATCCACACAGAAGTGTTAATTTACAGTTCTGCACAGAAAGCGTTGCTGGGTGGCAAGCCCTAAACCTTAACAAGGCAATTCTATCAACAAGGAGTTTATCTTTCTGGCATTTGGGCATCACTCCCCATCCAGTGGTGGCACCCCAAGTGGCTAAAGGCAGACAGGGCTGAGCTCAGCAGGGCCACAAGCACTGAGGCTATGTGGGAAGGGGATGATTTAGGTCAGCTGGAGCCTCTGTGTAGAGAAAGCAGGGTCTGCCTTATGCCAGGCATGGCTGCTTCCAGATGGCTCCACCCAGTCCCAGCCAGCTCTGTGCATCCCACCCTGCTGTTATAAGGCTGCTAGTGTGTGGCCCATTGTCACAGCAGCACATTCCAGGGCCCTTTGTGATGCACATGCGGTCTCATGGTGCCTAGAGACTACTGTCTCAGGCCATACCCTGACCCCAAGGTTACTTAAGGAGCACTAAGACCTGAAGTGCCCAATCCCAGGAGAACATTTCCCTTAGGAGGTAACACATCCCCTGGATGCTCCAGTGGCAGAGGTTGCCAGAGACGCAGGGTGAAGGACTGGTGGGACAGGACCCCCAGCTCCTCTTCCTCCTCCTCCTCCTCTTCATCTTTCTCCTCCTGCCCATAGGTGGGCCACAGGCAGCCATAAGCAGCACTGCAGGCAGAGGAGCGCTGTGTGTCTCTCACCACTGAAGCTTAAGAGATGGCCAAGGCAGCAGCTTCTGACTTCATGAAGCAAGTGAGAGTAGCAGAGGCAGAGAGCCAGGGAGGGGCTGTACACAGCCCCTGCTGCCCACCCCCAGCTCTTCACCAAGCCCTCTGGAAGCTCACACCCTCAGCAGGCAATGGGCAAGGGCAGCAGCAGGGGCAGTCCTGGAAGTACCAGAGCCCAAGGAGAAGGTCTTGGTAGAGGAGAGGGAATACTTGAAACTCTATGACCCCCAAGAGCTGCCTCAGCTGGAACACAATGAAAACCAAAGCTGGAGTGCTAGAAAAGAGAAGCCTCCCTTGTCCCTCATGGGACACGTCAGGCATGGTCACAGTGCTGAGGCTTTAACAATGGAGTATCCCACTTGAGTAGCCTACCTCTAGGCAGTAGAGAAATGGGCTCAACTTTGGCCCTGTTTTATGAGCCCTGCTGGATGGCTGAAATGATGGCTATGAGGACAACAGCACAATCCAGAGCAGCAGAGCAAGGAAACTCCAACTCACAGGCCTTGCTGATCACCCCCCAGCTCTTCCACATCAAGCCAGATGGAAGCCCATCTCCTCAGGAGCAGGAAGTAGGACTGGCAGCAGGGGCACTCCTGTCAGCATCAGCAACCAAGGTAGAGGCCTTGGATAAGAGGGAGAAAGACTGGGAAGATAACAGAGACCAAGAGCTGTCCCAAGAAGAGGACAGCACAGACAAAAAAGGGTACTGACGAACAGAGTCTTCCCATGCACCTCCTGCATGAGGCATGGGAAGAGCACTGAGGCAGCCAACTGCACACAGCTATAACCACCAAATTGGATCTGCTGAGGTGGGTCCATAACAGGCCTCCTTATGACCTGGATTTGCTGTCCTGCCTGGATGAAGACATGGACTGGGAGGAAAAATGTTTTTTCAGCCTTGAAGGTGATGTCATGTGGGAAATGAGGGAAAGAACAGCTTCCCAAAAGGTCACTTTCTGGGAGGACAGGTTGGTGGCATGGAATAGGAAGTCATTTGAGCTTATCCTACACAGGTCTGCACCTACAGCAGTCCCCATGCAACAGGTCTCCCCCTTCAGGAGGGTACTTGATGCTCTGTGCAGTGTGTTCCAGTTCCCTTGCATCACAGGACAGCCAGAGCTGTAGCATCCTGCTGCCAGCATCAGGTGGATCTCTGGAGATGGAGGCTGGCCCTAAGCCTGTGCAGAATCTCTGAAAAATCCCAGAAGATAAGGGGCTAATGTGTATATCTCAAACAACAATATACAGATGAATGGCTGTGGATCCAGCCACGTATTTTGCTAATAAGAAACAAGAATTGTTGACAATAACCAAGGATTTTTGGTAATAACATGCCATGGGAAAGAACAGGATGTGGCTGGAAAAGGCAGCCACACAGTAGGTTGTGCTGGCCCAAGCAGAGCAGTGCTTTTCCAGGACAAACATGCTTGTTGTAGTTTCCAAAGATAAACACAACACAGTACCACCTAAGCACAGAAATAAGGCCAAGATGCAGCCTTGGACTGTAGGGGGATATCAAGGGCACCCAAAACCCCCAAAGGCTTCCAACCCATTTCCAGAAATGTCTGAAAGAATGGACTGCGCATGATGACAAATTTGCACAGCAAGTAAGAAACCTGCTTTCAGGGCAGGTAAACCTCTCTATAAAAAGTACCTCCACTCAAGTCCAGGCGGAATTTCCCATGTGATATTAGACTTGCCAAAAAAAGGAGATAATTGTTTCCACTCGCTCTCCTTGTAACTATTCTGTCTGGCCAGTAAAAAAGCCAAACAGAAAATGGTGACTCACCATGGATTATGGGAAATTAAATTCTAATACTAGACCTTTAACAGCAGCAATGCTTAACATTGCTGAGTTAATTGCCATTATACAGGAAGCTCATCCACGTTTAGCTACCACCAGTGTGAAAGAGATGTATTTTATGGTTCCATTTCAGGAAAACCATTGGAATTGTTTTGCTTTCACATGGAAGGAGATACAATGCGCTTTTACCAAATACTGAAGGGATACTTGGACTCCTCCACACATTTTATCCTAGCCCAAAAATTATCTACAATGCAGGAGATAAGGGAATAAGGGCCTAGCATTAGGGCCTACATTAATGAAGTATTGACTGGGGGTCCAGACACAGATAAAATGGGAAATATTCAAAACTCTATTATTGAGCACATTGAAGGTGTAGGGTTAAAGATCCCAAAGGATAAAATTCCGTGTCCTCCTTCAGAGAAAAAATCTTGGGAAGAGAGGTGCTGTTTGTGTCCCTGTCGAGACGTTAACCTCACTGTAGCAAGTAACTGTGCCACAAATAAAAAAGGAGCAAGGCTACCTGAAAAACTCTGTCCATAGCCTGTCATCTCTGCATTTCTATCCCAATATGGTACCCTTTGACAAAGTACTGAGGGATGTTGCCACCCCCAAATACATAGCCCAGAGGCCTAGCTTGGGACTTTTTCACCCCATGGCTTGACATTGGACCCAGTTCCTGAAAATTAAGATGCACTGGACCCATATCCAACAGGCAGTATTTTTGGATACACACACCTCATACCCATACTTCACACCCACTACATGTAGAGGTCTATTTTGTTCCCATCATCTCCCTAAATATATTTGATGGACTATAATGACACCTGAATTTGCAAGATGATGAACTGTCTTGTACCATTTGGATTAGCTTTGAGATTTAAGATGCACCTTGTATAGTTATCAGACCACATCAATGGGAAATAGAAAACATCACATGGCAAATGCATGCACCAAGCAATTGAAAAAAATATGCCCCTGGAGAACTAAAACTTCAAGTCCAACAAGTATCAAAAAAGGCCTTACAAAATCATTTACTTCAAGAACAAGATGTAGAATGTTAAAGAACAACACGTGGAATGTTAAATTTAACCAACACAGAATGTTGTATTACCATTTATTATGCCTCTACTTCCATTAAGGAAGCATGAGCTAAGAGGAAAGAAATAAATGGCTGAACTGCTGAATTGTTTTAATCCATGAAGCTAAATGACATGTTTAATGGTTGGAGCCCCAACTCCTGGCTGCTGTCTACACTCTGATCATTTGAACTCATAGGGTGGGGCTCATGAATACTAAAATTTGGAATGATGTTATTAACTGGATTTATTTTCTAGATTATTGGAATGGCAGTTGTTTCATACATGATTTATCGCATTATCTCTTCTTCTTCTTCATCATCCTTATTTTCTCCCTCTGGTATGTTCACATCACCACCATAGACCAAGACTATGACCATTGATCAAAATTTAAGTAACATGGTGGTGTAAGGAAAGGCTTAGTAACATTTGCAGCACATACTTTAAACAAGCACTCACTGGTAGCTATCTTCTGCTTGTACTATCTTTTCTCTATCTCTTTATGCCTCTCTTTCTCCCTCCTCACCTGTCCTGGTTTAGGGCAAATTTGGGAGGAAACTTCTCCAGAAAGCAGATTCAAGCAGTGCCTCCCACTAATTGGTTTGGGGAAAGATTTCCTTGGAGAAAAGTGGAAAAAAACCTGTTTATTTAGCAAGAAAAGTATTCTCAAGCATAAAAAATGAATAATATTAAACCATAAAACCTCTTATTGAAGAGATGGCAAATTCAGAAAGTCCTTGTCATGGGGTGTAGCTGGGCTCTCTCAATCTCTTATCAGTCCCTCTGGTGCTGATGAGTGCCGAGGCCAGGCCCCCATGGGCCACAGGCCTGAGCTCCCAGGGGTTTGGCAGGGTTTTCAGTCCAGAGCAGGGCTGGTTAGTTCCAAGAAAAAGAAAAACCACAGTCTGGGGAACTACTCTGCCTCGGCTACCTTAAAAAAACTAACTAAAAGCAAAGGAGAGTTCTCTCCCACTGTCCATGCTGCATACAACTCAGTCAATGAGAGAAAATACAGGGGAGTAAGTGCAGTTTCTGAAAACAAACTGTGCGCTTATTTTCCCTACCTTCACTCTCAGAACCAGTCTTAAAGGTGCAGAACCTAATATCCAGCATAAACAGAACAGATACCTGGGGATGCGAGCATCATAAAGTCACCCTAGGACACCACCTCAAATTTTTCTTAATAAAGCTGGTACACAAAGTAAAATTTGTGTTCTTGTACCAGCATTTGCTCTCATTCGCACCTTCGTTTAGGCAGAAAAATTTAATATCAAATTATAACAGTAATTTACTGATAAAACCTGGTGAGTTTTTTTGAACTCTGTGTTTTTTGTCATTCCTTTCAACCACGAGCATTTACAAATCTGTGGTGGGACATCACAGTCCCAAGGGAGCAGAGTGAGTGGCTTTGTTGTGGACATGCCAATAAAACAGGATGATTTGCCAACCATGCTCACTTGTGCCTGTTGCTTCTGCAGGGAAAGAAGAGTGCAGGCAAGGCCCATGCCAACAGGCAGAGCAGGAGAGCCCCCTTCCTCCTCTTCTATGGGCTAAGCAGAGACTCTGCCCTTAGCCCCTTCCATGCTTCTTGCACTCCAGCTCCTGACTGGCTGGAGCCCAGAAGCAAAGAGGGGTTGCATCCCGACACTGCCACCAGGCTAAACATTCCTCAGGCATTTGGGGTCACGGGTTAGTGGTGGACCTGGCAGCTTTAGGTTAATGGCTGGACTCAACAATTTTAGATGTCTTGATTTGATGAAATATACTATGTTGTGGGACTACCTTTAATAATAAAAGTGGTCATGAGTTTTCTTATTAAATAAAAGAGTCAGGAACTTCTTTTTTTGGGGGGGGGGGGGGGCAGGGTGTGAATCTCGGGAATTTACATAACCACAAGAGAGATTTTCCCTGTCCATTCAATGTAGCAATGCTTCCTGACCCTTTGTAGAAAATAAATACATCACTGTGAGAAACAGTTGGGAATAGCAAATGAAAATATTCTCAGTTCTCAGTGAAAATACATATTATGTTAGACAATAAAACTGTGAGAATAAATACAAATATAGTAATTTGCTGACTTGTTCTGCTAGGAAATTAAATGCAAAAAAATAATGATTTATGAGTAAAGAATTTTACCACCACTCACTTACTTGCACATCTGACATTAAAGTTTTTTAAAGTACGTTTGCATCTAAATCCTCTACTTAGGTAAAGCAGCATAACCAAGGACAGTCCTCCTCTGCATTTGAAGAGCATCATCAGCTTTCCTCTGCCAATATTGATATCACAACATTAAAGAATTTGTTTATCCTGAATATTTTGTGAAAAACATTTAAAATTCACTGATTCGCCAGAGAATAAACATTCATTAATTAACAGCAGAAAGTAAACACTCAGAGGGGAAAAACAGAGTTAAAGTGATTTAATTTAAAAATTCATATGAATATTCATGGCATTATTTTGCCTCAGTTTCTAGTTCTAATGGTGCTGTTTCTCTGAAGAACTAATTTAATTGAGTAGATACATGTTTATGTGTACAGAGGTTCTCAAGTGCTGCATCAATTCTAGTTGTTTTTTCTCTAGGCATCCAATTCAAACACATTATTCAAAGGTCCATAATCCATATATATATGTATATATATATATATATTTAAATTTTTTTGCCTGTAAAACTCTCAGATAAATTATTTTCTTTTTCTGAAACATGCCTTGGGAACCTGAAATTACTTGTGGCACAACACACCATTCTCATGCTTTCAAAATCCCAAGTGCTTTGTAGACACAGGAAGATTTGGGAGACTCACTGCTTAGGCAATAAAACTGGATTCTGCCCCTTTTATATTAAAAGAGAAAATCAAGAGAAAACCTGTCTGATCTCATCCACAATATCAAATTGTGATTCTATGATTATGATACTAGTCCTTTTTTTTTATTGTATGCTCTTTTCTTTCCTAGCTGCAAATCCTAATTCATTACTGTCCTCAGCGGGCAGAAATGCACACCCATGGGAGGTAGACACTTGAGTCACAGAACCACAGAATTAACTTGCATGAAAAAGGCCTTTGAGATCACAGAGTCTAACCAGTGACCTAACACCACCTTGTCAAACCAAAGCACCAAGTGCCATCCACTCTTTTCTTAAGCACCTCAAGGGACAGTGCTTCCACCAACTCCCTGGGCAGCCCATTCCAATGCTCAGTCACTCTTTCTATGGAGAATTTTTCCCTAATGTCCAGCCTAAAATATTTGTCCAGTATGTACAGAGGAGACAAGGATTCCTGAACCTTTAGGATGTTGTCAAACAGCCCTAGCCAGATGGAGCTTTGACAGACAAAGGTAAGACTATGTCATAAATGTAGTTATCAACCACTGCCCACAGGCTGAAGCTGATTACATGGACAGGCATGGCTAAACCAGAACCCAGGTTACAAAACGTGTTTCAGATTCAGAGGGACTTGCTGAGTACTTGTTCTTCAAGCAGAAAGACTAATTCTACATCCAGTGCTGTTGATCTACACGGAAATGTGGATCTGCATAAAGAGAATACATTTTTTTCAGAATTCATATACTGCAAAATTAAGTTCTAGTCTCTTTAGCTACACTTTGTGCTTACTTGTCTAACATAGTAGTTTTCATGTCAGCTTTTTCATACTGGTACAGGCTTTCATACAGAACACTGTAGTGTTTCATTCACTGTTACAATCTAACATTTCCTCCTTCTGTTTTCCTGGCATCAAAATAGTTTTCATTTCTGTACTTATCCCATGCAAGACATGCCCAGTGCTAGCTGTATTGTGTTTAAGACTGTTATTTTTGCTTCTAAGAAAGCCTGACTTGTATTTGATTCTTCTTATTTCCAGTCTCTTTTCACTGATCTCACTGTCACTCTAGCTTTGTTAAAAGTACAAACTCCACTGCTCCCTTGTCTACTCTAACACTGTGTTATAAGTCCTTGGCTTTAAATCCATAAATCACTCACTATTAATCTTCTTCACAGGAATACATGCCTTTAAGGAAGGCCCATAGTCACGAACACTAAAAGTAAAAATACACCAAAAAGTGTTAAAGGCTAATTATTCCAAATTATTACCACTTTTTCCCTCACTGTTTTGTTGCCTTCAAAGAGCTTTATATTTTCTCAGATGTGTTAAAATTACTTTATAAGTACAAAGAACAGTAGGTCACTATCTAATAAAAATACATTATATCAATGATATTTGAGAGGTGGGAAAAAAGTGGCATGAGGTCTCAAAGGAAAGAGTTCCTATTAGGAATTCAAAATAAGTGATCTGCTCTGATTTTCACCTTTACTAAGGTTCTCAGAAGAATGTCTGATGTTATTTTCAAAAAAGCATGATCCAGATTATTTTCAAAATATTTACCCAAACTATGCCAAACTCTTGTGGCTGGGTGAACACTGTTACCTATCTACAAGTACTGTGGCTATGAAGGGTAGATAAGGAGATAAGAGATAAGGAGAGACCATGTTCCCTAGGTGCCAGATAGCCTCATGGTGCTTCTGCTGAAGCATGACCAAAGGCATTGACTACATTGCTCAACTGCTAGGTTAATGTTTTGTCTCAATGAACTTAAGGGTCTACTCCAGCCTAAACAATTCTATGATTCCACCATGGAGTGTTTTACAAAACAAATTTTTTACCTCCTACTCAGCAATGCAGAATCAACAAGCCAGTTGCTACATGAATATGGAGCACAGAGCAGCAGGTTCCTTCCAAGAAGGCTACATTTTCACCATCTAGACAGCCTAGGCACTCTGACATTGATACCTATGGAAAGGACGTGTTAAAGCCACATCCCCTTGCTGGGGATTACTCCTCTGTGAGACTTAGCTTCCCAGCATCCATAAAAAGAAATGGTATAGCTCAGAAGCAAGCCTTGTTCTCAAAATTAAACCTCTAAGTCACACCAACAACCTGCTCAGATTTAGCTATCAACTGTCTAGAGGATATATTACTGCTTCATTGATGAGAGAAAAGGGGAAACATAATAGAAATACTTATCAGCTAAAGGGAAGATAGAAAATTCAGCAGCTCATCCCCAAATGGATACTTTACAGGACTGTGCTGTTTGCTGTTGCCAGTGGTAAGTGGCCAGTCAACAGCAAATCCAGCTGGTTATGTGCCCATAAATCTGCACAGGTAATCCCAACTCTGACTTCTCAAAGTCCCTGAGTGCTTAATCACCGAAACTTTCAACTCATAGATGTATTTGTGCACAAAGCACATAAAAAAATACTAAACCACAATTGACACTGCAGCTCCCAGCTACATAACATACAGCCTTCTCTGAGAAAATTGTCACATATCCACAGATTTTATTCATGTGTAGATTGCCAGACCGTGCAGCACTGGTTTTATAGTCTGAAAATTCATTTTGCTTAAACATGAATACTTTCTTTTTGTGAGAAAGTAATAGGGGAAAAGACTATGCTGTCTGATTCTGTCTTTGGTTCAGAATCATCAGTTCAGATTTTAGAAAACAAAATAAGTTGTATGATTTGTACAACAGATAAAAGCTACAAAATTTCTACAGTAAGTGGATATACACTTCTTTCAGAACTTTGTCAAGTGAGTTTTGACAATTTTGAAATAATTGAAAAATTTGAAATAAATTGAAATAGAAAGTGACATTTCAATTTTGAAGAAGTATCGATCTCTAAATAAGTCAGCTGTGATTGCATCTTTGTCTGCAGATACCTGAACTATATCACAGTTTATTGTTGAAACAGGAAACCCACTTTAGCTAGGTTAGAGCTGGACAATGAGATTGGATGGCTGTTTGATATGGACACACTGAGCATCTGATAAGATATCAAAACCCATGGTGGTTAGGAATGTACTGGTCAAGATGGCATAATGTAGGTAATAGTACACCAATTTCTCTTAAATGGGATTTTTCAGATCAAATTAGAATTAAATATTCTGGAAAACAGAACAAAACATGTGTGTTTGATTTTGCCTCCTAATGCAAAGCCTAGCTTATGATGACAAAGCAAAATTTTAATGGTTTGTCAAGAGAGAGTAAGCAACAGAAAAGTTTAATTATGCAACTCCCTGCACTCTGATGCATTAAAGATATTTGCAGTTGTTACTACATCAGTGTCTAAGGAGCTGTAGTCTCTCTTTTCTTTTTTTTTTTTTTTTTTAAGTTCTTCTAAACTAAGGTTTACAATACCCAAAAGAATGCAGTATTTAACTACATGTCTTAAACATCACTTCCAAAATCCCAAGTTCTTGAATGAAGATATGTGATAGCTCCCCAGAAACCAGTCCTATCAGATCAATAATTGGTATGAATTGAAGAAAGAGTATCCTTAGTAGAGCTGAATGGGAACAAGGGTTTTCTACAGTCCAGAAATTTCAAATATTGTATGTTTATTCAGAAGGAAATTAAAGCAAGAAAAAGAAAATGCTGAAAAAAGAAAACACCGTCAGATTCAAGATCAAATCTAGGATAAAGCTACACTTCAGGTCAATAAAAAAATAATTCTAGCTTTTTTAGCAATGTTTTGATTTATATTTTTTGAATGAAAATACTACATGAAATTCAAAATTTTAACTTCACATTATCATTAATAAAGTAGCATATCTCCAAATACATTTCAATTAAAGCTCTTACAACTCCAGAAAGCTTCAGAAAAGGTCTAACCCACCACTTGCTCAATTTCCAGCTACCACTAATTCACATCTTACCTGCAAACTGCAACTTCACATCAAACATATCTGCAAGTCAAATGTGCATTTTTTTTGAGACCCTTGTGGATTGACACTAATATTAATTTTAAGTTGAGCGGATCTTGAAAAAGTGTTATCACACCATTAGAGCAATAATACAGATCTCTGATTAGTAGAAGACAGCAATAAGCCAACAAATATTATTTTCATCTCTCTTCACCCATTGGGGAGTTCTAGAGAAGGAGACCTTATTGCAGTGTTACTGCCCATACCAAAGTTTTTGAGAGGGATAAATTACATGTATCAGCAGAGAATTTAAAGTACACGGACCTGAAACTGGCACTAGCAAATAGTTTGATTGCTTCTCATACTGTGAAAAAGCATCAATTTCATATGCATTTGCCATAAAAAAAGGAGGGATTAAAGGATGTAGTCTAAGACACTAAAGCTCTTCACCAAGAGAAACATATTTTCTATTATATTTACCGTCCACTGCTCTCCAGAAAGCTGAAAAATAAACTTGCTTTTTTCCTTATTTACTCCATCTGACAAGGCATGACTCTTCTTGAGCTGAGGAGTCTTTCCATGAGTGTCCAGGTTCTTCTCATTGATGTCTACAAAGCCATTCTTGAGGTATTTTGATTGAGGAATACCTTTCTTACGACACTCTAGTATCAAATTCCACTCCTGTTTTATCCTGAAATAGTGCCAAAAAATGCTTATGTGAATCAGCTGAAAAAATATGGCAGGTAAGTTCTAAAGCTTAATCTGTGTTTGCAGAAGCACTTAACAAAGTCCAGTTGTTCATCTAAGGTATTGGCTAATTTCATACATATATATCTATATTAAGAAAATATGCATTTCCTGGAGTTACACTAAGATTTTCTAGACACACATATAGATTTCAAGTGATCAGGATTTCATCCACTGACACTAAAACACTGACACCCAACAAATAACAGAAAAGTAGAGACTGAGCAAACTGTTACAGAAAAAAACAAAAATTATGCCCTTTAATTTGATAGGATAGGAAATATATTCTGACAGGACAAGTTCTATGCATAAACAAAATTAAGTGTCTGGAGATATATGAAAACATTTTCTTTGGGGAAAAAAAAAGATAATAATTGCCTTTTTTCCCCTGCCCTTTCTTGTTCAAGTATAATGATTAGTTTTAATTTTTATACCAATATCTTCTTAGGAGGTAAAGGTCAAAGTTATCACATGCCAACTGATTTCAGATTCAATTTCAGTGTTACTTCTGCATCACCTCCAAGGCAAGCTTTTTCCCATATAACTTCAGGTGCAAATTCAATTTGACATAATTAAGCACTGTCAAAAGCTCATGCTTTTAGTTAGGAAAGATTTATTTCAGCTTAGTCAATTAAAGAACTGGTTGATTAACAGAATCAAGCCTTCCTTACACCAAAATAAGACTCTGCCGAGTCCCTTGCATCATGAATCTGACCTCACTCTTTGACTTCTATATCTTGTGGTACATAAGATTCATTTATGTCATCTCCATCCTCTGATAGAAACCTTAATCTAAAGGACTGAAGAAAACTGAGAGCTTAAGAAGGACACAAAGTTCAGGATAAAGTACCCCTAAAGAAAGTAAATATGTCATGTCCTAGAAAGAGAAATACATGCAAGTTTATAAAGTTCAAACAGGAAGATCTTTACACATATTACCACTTAATCATGGGATTCTTCTCTATAATGCTAAGATATAAGAAATAATGTCACATGAAACAGAATCATAAAATCATAGAATTATTTGGGTTGGATGGGACACTGAAGATCATCTAGTTCCAACCCCACTGCCACCGGCAGGAGCACCTTTCACTAGACCAGGTTGCTTGAGTTCTCCCCTCAGCCGTGAACAAATGAACAAATGATCATTGAACACTTCCAGGGATGGGGCTTCCACAGCTTCTCTGAGTAACTGGTTTCTGGGTCTCATCACCCTCACAGTAAAGAATTTCTTCCTAATATCTAATCTAAATCAACTTTCTCTCAATTTGAAGCCATTCTCCCTTGTTTTTTCACTACAGGCCCTGACAGAGAGACTCTCTCTGGCTTCCTTGTCTCCCCTGTCCAGATAATGGAAGGTTGCTATGAGACCTCTAAGAAACTTTCTCTTCTCCAGGCTGAACCACCCAAACTTTCTCAGCCTGTCTTCATGCTCTGGTCTTCTTATCAATCTCATGGCCTTCTCAGGACTTGCTCAAACAATTCCATGTTGTTTTATTTTGAGAGCACCAGAGCTGGATGTGGAGTCTCAAATGAGAAGAGGAATGGAATCGCTTCCCTTGACCTGCTTTTGATGCAGCCCAGGACGCAGCTGCTTTCTGAGCTGTGAACATATTACTGGCTCTGTGGATATGTCTGGGATCACCTCGACCCAGGTGTAGGACCTTGCATTTCACTTTGTTAAATTCCATGAGTTTCCCACAAACCCACCTCTCAAAGCATGTCTCTCTGCATATCATCCCTTCCCTCCAGCATGACCACACCACACAGCTTGGTGTTGTCAGTGAACTTGCTGAGGGTGCCCTCAATCCCACTGTCCATGTCACCAAAGCAAAGATTCTGAGTGGCATCAGCCCCAACACTGACTCCTGAGGGACACCACTCATCACTGGTCTCCACTCGGTCATTGATCCACTGGCCACTACGCTTTGCATGTGGCCATCCAGCCAAGTTTTATCCACCAGACAGTCCATCCATCAAATACATGACCCCCTATATAGAATCAAAAGTCATGAGAGACAGCACTGAAAGCTTTGTGTAAGTCCAGGTTGATTATGTCAGTTGCTTTGCTCCTATCCACCAATGCCATGGGTCCATCATAAAAGGCCCCCAGATTTGTCAGGATTAAAACCAGAATGTCTGGTTCTAAGTCACATACAAGAAACAAGTTACAAAGTTAGGTACAAGAAGCATGCCCCAAAGTCTTTTTGAAATAAATAATTTTTGGACACCCATAACAAGGTATGAAACTGCAGTGCAGAGCACTCTTATGAAAATACAATAGTAGATTGAAAATACAATACAGATGAAAAGTCATAATTGACTTAATGCTATCAAAGTAAGTCTTTAGACAGCAAAACTGCATGCCTAGATAGAAAGATATTGATACAGTTGTGCCACTTACAGAAATCTCAGGGGATTTTGGAAAGACTTGGAAGCAGAGAGCACAGCAATGGCAGAGACACAGAGCACACGGACATACTGCAGGCACTTTCCACACTTTCAGAAAATACATGCAATCATTTATCAGAGGAGGAAGCCTAAGGGGCCACCAGAGGAGAGTTTCAAGGAGCAGCACACTACACATGGAACACAAGAGAACTGCAAAAAGCCCCTTCAGTAAAAATGACAGCAATGTATTCCTAGGTGACATCTTTATAAAGGGAAAGTACAGAAAAGCACCTTCTACAAATATTTCAGGAGGTGAATTAAGAGTGAGGTTGGTTAAAAAGCAGCTCACTAGATAAAGTGTTGACAGAGTATATAAAGACTGCACAAATTCAGATGAAGTGCATTCTAATGAAAAGACAGTAAGGATCTCTTTATCCCTTATTTCAAAAATTACAGAAATATCTTTTAAAAGAGAAAATTGTATATATCTTCAAATGAAAAAAATTAGAAGGAAAACAGAACTCTGATAAACATCAAAAGAGCAAATGAAGTTACTGCAGGTATACAAATGAGTAGGAAAAGGATTTGTAGCATATCAGATGAAGGAAGCTTCACAGAGATGAGGGGAACAATAACTTCTCAAAATATGAAAGGAGAAATAAAGGAATAATTATAGAAGTTATTGATAGCTGCAGAAATGTTATTCATTTTTGGCTTCAGTTTTCATTAGAGAGATCAGAGTACATGTCACAAGACAACACCTGGAAGAATTCCTGGTAGTAAAAGTATCAATAGAAGAGGTTTGAGAATACTAAATACATTTGAAATACATCTCCCAGTTTCTCTCAGTGTCTACTGCATTGTGGAATATTCCATACTTCATACATTCAAGCTGTGATATGTAAGTTAAGAAAAAATAGACAGGACAGACAGAAAAACATTCAGCCCAGCACATCCCTAGTGTGGACTAAAGGTGTTAACACAGTCAAGGAAGAGTCTACCAACTGTGCACAGTATCTCCACAAATCTTGCATAAATTTACTTGATATGACAAAGACAAGAAAATAGGTTAAAGTAGATATGGCTCCTTAGCCCACACTGTGATATGTCAACAAGCTACAGTTAATATTTCCAAATTTTCTGTTACAGAGGGAGAGATATCCGAACACCTGATATCACTAAGCAGCCCTACTAAGGATATCCCCACCAGCTGCACTCTAGAAGTGCTCAGATGACACTTTCCCATACTTTAACTACCAGCAGACATGGTAGTAAAAAAAACCTTTCAGATGCTTTGACACAAGAGCCAATGCAATTTTTAGTATTGATCTTAACTATTCAATCTGACATTTGTACTCCAGAAATTGCCAAGACAACAGAGTGTGGATATTGTAATAGCAAGAGATTGCTAGAAAAAGCTACAAAACAATATTTTCATGTTTTATAAGAAAAAATAAATAGTCCCAAACCACCTACTCAATACTTCGTTCCAAAACTTGTGTACCAGTGAGTGAGTGTAGCTATACAGCTATAAAAGCTCTCTACAGCTAGGAAGTGAAGTGGTATGGTATTAACTGAATTTCAAGGAAGAGAACAAAGTTATCTGAGCAATTAAAAGGCAGGAGTGATAAGGACCATAGAATAAAACATCTAGAATTCTTTTCTTTTTAAATATTCCAAATTTTATTTAACATTGCTGTTCTGCTTTTTCTCACACTCTCCAGTCTTCCACATAGATCTTTTCTTTCCTTCTGTGAAGCTTAACTCTGCATTACTACCCTCTCATTTCTATGGAATTCCTCCATTTTCTGTTGAAGGAATAAATATTTCACTCAGTGCATAATTTAGTGCACTGAAAATGCTTGCCCACAAAATGGGGAAGTTTTTGTATTCATTGCTCTTCTTTCAAGCCCAAAAAATTGCTGACTCATTCCTCACTGTATAAATTATAAGAATGTTAGAAACCTAAACAACAGAAAGAAGAGGTCAAAAAGTCTAATTCAATAAAAAGTCAGCTGCATTACTACCCATCAGCACTGTCTCTGTCAGGTAGACCCCAGGAACACTAGAGTAGAGGGCTCAAGTCTAAAATTTTACTCTGTCAAAACAAGAAATATAAAAAATGGTAAAAAGGGAGCTACATTAAAGCTGAAAAAACAAACTGCCCTCTGACAGTCTGCTGATAACATGCACAAAGCACAAAACTCAGGAGGCCATTGCTAGCCAAGTGAAATAAAATGCATACAACAAAAATCGATGTTGAGCAAATCAGTCAGTGAAATATTTACCTCAGAATAAAGAGAAGGGTTAAAATTAAACCTGCTAGGGAATTCAGCATGCATATTGCACACTGATATGGAAATCCTATGTCAAATTTCCTTTTTACTCATACATTAAGTTATGGTAAAGTGCTCTGTTAGGCTTCTAAAGAATGCAAGTGTTGTGTACAAGCACATTTTGAACAGATGGAAGGTGAATTAATAATGGAGCAACAAAAGTGCATAATTTTGTACAGTACATCTCAGAATGAAAACATTATATTTCCCATGGGTAAAGGGTCTAATAATTTACAACACCTGGCTGTACCCTCGAGCTACACACTACCCAAAATAATCATCACAAACCTTACTGGCTTGGAGTAGCAGCTTATATCAAACCAGTGTGTATCATGAAGAAAAGATGACAAAGCTGTAAATTTGCAGGTTCAGCTGAGACCAAGCCAAAGAGATCTACTTGGCTATATGGTTGTCATTCTGCTCTGTCATTGTTAAAACACTGGGTTGATGGTACTTTTTAAGGGATCATTGTGAAAATGAAGACCTTTTCCAGTCTTCATTTGGTGATAATCCTCAAATTAGAATTTCCACCATGGTTGTCATATCTGGAGGCTATTACATGGATCTTCAAGAAAGGAATCTAAAAGTAAAGGCCTCTAAACCAGTGAGGCAAAAAAAAAAAAAAAAAGTCCACACTAATAATAAATCTTTTGGATACTAATATACTTTTAGTGAAATTAAATTTCTGGTCCTGACACTTTAAAGACACCTGATATTCCAGAAATACATTTCCACATAGGACAAATAAGTTATAAAAACACAGCTCTCCTGAGGTTTATATCTTTTTAATACTATTTAACAATAAAATATTTTCATCTTCCTCTAGGCCTTGATCAAACTGTTGAAATCATATTAAAGAAACAACAATTATTTTCAGTAGTAAGAAATTTGAAGATAGTGAAGTCAAGCCAAATTTAGGTGAGAGTATGAACATAAAAAATATTTTTCTTGGACAAAAGGCCCAGATGAGCTCTAAGGTTTCAACTCAGCTAACTGTTACAGTATTTCCTCTTCAATCATACAAATAGTCCCACTAGTTTTTAAAAAGACTGGTTGCATGCTATTTATGTTTGTAAAAAAAAAAAAAAAAAGAAAAGTTAAGTTTCATACCTATATATCTGTAACAAAAAAGCACACCTGGCAGACGTATGTGGTATAGAGAAATTTTACTCTGGCAAGTTATTTTCCAATATATTGCCTTTTTACAGTAAGCTTTCAGGACAATACTCTACAGTTATGAAATAAGATCAGCAGGGAAATAGCAGATTCAAGTATTTTCATTCTGGTTTGTGTCTTTTTCCTCTTCAGGTAATCATTTCCCAAGGGCTACTTCACTATTGGACCATACCTTCAGAAATAAAGATTCATGGCATATATTTTTATTATTATTTTTATATGTATTTCTTTTCAAAGACATGGGAGTTCCCTGCTTGAAATTTTATTTTCTCCAACAAAATTATGAATCTAATAAACCTGATGCAAAGAATTATTCTACAAGAAACTCATTTATTGGACCTTTCAAAGGAACAACCAGCTTGGAAAAGAAGTGTGCATTGGTAGGGATTTCATAGCCATCAAAACTAGTGGGAGTAACTGGGTTTATTTCAATTGTTCTTCCTTCAACAGGTACCCTCTGGCCAATGTCTGATTAGAAGCTCTTGGGAGAACGTAGAGATTCCTAGGTAAGGAAAGGAAGTTTCATTAGATGGCACTATTTCCTCTAAACCAGGACTCAAGAATTGACTGGGACACTACATGGTGACACCAGTTTAGAGCTCCTGAGCACTGTTTAAATCAGAATCACTATCTGAGCAGGATCATTAAATAATCCTACGGAATTTTTAGAAGAGATCACAGTAAAATTGGAGCTCAGCCCAGAATAATATTGCTGATGGATGAGTAACATTTGCTTCAAATTCAATTGGATTGATCCAATTTCCATATCAGTGCCAGACTCTTTCGAGCATTTTAAAGGATTGTGGCTGAACAGCAGCTTTCATCTTACAATGCATGTCTGTGCATTACTTTAGATGCATGGTCTCTATGCAAAAACACCTACAAACAAAGGCAAATAACTTAGTATACTTATTTGTCCTGGAGATGGAAAACAAAACTGTTGACTATAATTTGTGTTTGGGGCTAAGGGACTCCCAGCTTCAGTTTCAGACTAGCATAGAAAAAGTTCTGCATTGGGTATTGAGTAGGACAATAAAGATAAACATAACATAAGATCTTAGTTCAGGTACAAGTAGAGTTATAACACTGAAGTTTGGCAGAGAAATAGAGACAAATCCCTTCTACTAAACAAATAAGTAACCTTTCAGGGAAGAAAAGTCAGTCTGCCTGCAAAGTGTGGTTTTCTTGTTGCTTTTTACTTTTAATATTTGGGAAGTATATAACTCAAAATATAATACATGCACATTTAATTTGCCAGACTTTGGGAAGAAATTTCTGGAGTAGAGACACTGGAAGAGGGATCTGAACAAACTTTTATTTTTGCTGCATGCTTGTTGGTGAGCAGAGGAGGCTCATTGCCATTTCACAGCAAAGATTTAGATAACTAATCTGGACAAACAGTTCTGGCATTTCCTCACTTGAATCCTTAACTTGTTAGCTTTCAGATTTATCTTACCTGCTTTTCACACAAATAACAAACGTTGCAATCCTTCAAAAAAAAAAAATCTAACTTTAAGCTTTCACTCTTATTCCCTTAAAAAATAAAAGATAATGTTTAAAAAATAAAATTAAAAAGAGAGAGAGACAAGTAATAAAGAAATATCAGTGCAGAAAATCATCATACCACATCAGGATCATCTAACAACATTCAGGATTTTTGTGAACAATAAAAGATTTTTCACCACTACCAGAACCTAGAAGATTAGATATAAAACAGTGCTGTAAACACAAACTTCTTTCCATAGTAAGCATTTTCATCAACATATAGGAGCTCTCAAGATACTGTACACTTTTTGTATGAGTTTGTGGTCCATATGCTATGGAAGGTTTCCAATGGGGTTTTCTGACAGGATCAAAAGCATGACATAAAATGAAAATAAGTCTACCCACAACACTGTTCTATTTCTTTTTCTTTTATATTCAGTTGCTGGTTTACATGTGTTCTTTAAACTGCAATACTTTTACAGTCCCACAAAACCAAAGAGGAAACAGAGGACTGAATTAATCCACAAAAAAATTTATCAGATACCAGTACCTCAGAAGGCCAATATTCTCAGTAGCTGGTTGTCTAGAATTAGCTTTCACTGGCCAGTTGCTTAAACATCTGCTTTGTAAACAAATATTTTTACAAGTCCTCACCTTTAATGCACAGTTGAAGCTTTTCATTCATTTGTGAGATTTTCCTCTTAAGAAAATCTTCAGTGAAAAATTATCTTACAAGTTACTGTTTAATGAGGCTGCACGAACTAAATTACCTTGCCCTAAGGCAAACAAAGCTCCCTAGAGGTTAACTGGGAATTTGTTCTGGAATAATACACACTGCATTTCACTGCATATTATCAGGTCATTTTACATAGCAACACAGCATATGAAAGAACTGCACAATCTCAAAGCCATTAGCAAATTATAACCTCTTTGAGAAAAATTGGGTTTTGCTTAAAAAAAAGAAAAAAACAAAACAGCCCCAAAGGCCAGATTCCAAACTCTGTTCCATGAGTGTATTTGCAGAGAAACATTACTTTTAACCCTTCTTAGGAATTCACTCTGACTTCTGTCAAAAGCAAATATCTAGAATCTTAAACACTAGAATGCTGTCCTCATTTCAGGAAAGTGCCCTCTCTAAATGTCCTTTGGGGAATTTTCATTTTGGATAAAAGTATTTTTAAAATCTTTCTTACTGTGGCACAGTATGAACTTGCATTGATTTCACTAGACCTACCTGACAATACTAAAATTTTAATCCCTGAGTATGATACGTGAATTTAGTCAATGCAGAGGTCCATAAAATAATGAAATGGAATCATTATTTCTTTTATTTAATTAGAAATACAACTTTATCTATATTTTCAAGCTAAAAATCAGCAAAATCTTCTCATATTTTTGGTCTAACATTTGAGACCACTGAAAAGCACTAAAGAAATAACTTGGGAGCTGACATTTAGGACCTAAATGCCAGTGGTCACTGCACACCTCATAAAACAAAGAAGATTTTCTTTTAGCTGAATTTGGCATTTTATTACTAATATTCTTATTACTTTGACCATTATTCTATCAGCTTTGACCATTCTACAAGGCTGCACCATGAGAATGAACATGAACTTTGCCATTTGTTTCAGAGGGTGTAATACTGATCAATCATTTTCAGGAGACAAAGTCTAATGTATTTCCTCTTTTTTTTTTCCAGGAGCTCTAAAAGTAGAACTAACTGGAAAACAATCTGAATGCATGACAACATGCAGCCATACAAAGTACAATACACAAACTGCAATTAAAAGAAGAAAACAAAAATTCTTTCTGCATGTGGCAAATGCACCTGGGAACTTTTATTTCTGTGCACTAGATCTCAAATTTCCTATCTTTGAGTGATACAGGAAGATAAGAGCATGAATTTAGATGTCATTAGTGGGAAAAAATGCATAAAAAGCAGTGAAGCCCCACTTTTTCAGATGGAAGTGTGTCCAATAATAGCAATAATAGCAATTAACTGCAGGCAGAAAAAATAGGGAGAATGCATTTTCATGTTTTCATGGAAAAGACAAGTCACTGTATGAACTTATTCTTAACATATGCTACTGACAAAAGCCGTGGGCGCTCATATTAGTTACCTCAGAGAACATAAGGCTACCCTCTTTCCCTCTTAAGAGGGAAAACTTATCATGCATTAATTGCTTTTGTACTAATGAACTCAGAAGTTATCATCTGCACCACAGGAAACCAAAAACAAAAAGAAAAAAGTGGAAGGGGTATGTTGACATGTTGTCCACATTAGGACAGAAATACGGTTTGATCAAGTTTGATCCCAAATCCTTTCACTTGTGTTTTCTACCATAAGGGAAACAGCAAACATCCATCTCTCAGCTGTCATGGTTTAGCCCCAGGTGGCAACCAATACCACACAGACATTTTCTCCCCAACCCTGTAGTGGGATGGGCAGGAGAATCAGGAAAAAAGGTAACACTTCTGCATAGAGTTAAGAATAGTTCAATAACAGAAACAAATTAAAATATAACAATACTAATAATATTAATAATAATGGCAATAATAATGACGAAAAAAGAGAAAGAAAACCCAAGATAAATTATGTCGAATACAACTGCTCACTCCTAGCTGATTCCTGAGAAACAATCACTCGCTTCTGGACAATTCCACCAATTTATACAGCAAGAAAAAAGTTCTATGGCATGGAATATCACATTCAGGTCAGCTGTCCTGGCTGTGTTCCCTGCCAGCTCTTTGTTCAGCCCCTCACTAGAAAAGAATGAGACGCTGGAAAATCCTTGACTTAGCCTAAGCACTACTTAGCAACAATCCAAACAACAGTGTGTTATCAACATTATTCTCATACTAAATCCAAAACACAGCACTGTACCAGTTGCTAAGAAGAAAACTAACTCACTCCTAGCTGAAACCAGGACACAGCTCACACCAAAAAGAAAGCTTATCCTTGCTAGAGAATTCAACCTGAACTTATTTTTTCTTTTTTTTTTCTTCTTTTTTAGTTAGGTTTAGAGTTTTTAATGTAAGCTTAGGTGGAGATGGAGAAACCAAGACTGCTGCTACGTCTGTTTTGAAGAGAAAGGTCCCATGGAAAGGACAGTCAGACTTTGTATTACCCTGGTCTCCTCTTAGACCATCTGCTCTGTTGTCAGTGTAGCTGCACTGGCAGTGAGAATCTACTAGTGAGGATATCCTGAGAGTTCTGAAACACCACACAAAGTGTCCATGCAATTATGTACAAGGGCACTGTTTAACCCTGTGCATTTTATTTTTAAAACAGAAAGTGATTACTATTTTTTTCTCTTCTCAGAGGGAGGAAATTGCTAAGTCATATGTTTCCAAACTTGCCAACACAGTTTAATATTTAACAGTCTCTTATGGGAAGCAAAATATTGCTTAAAGAAAAAATAAATTCAATATCATAAAAACTATAAAATTATATTTGTGTGTAAGCATTATAATCAAGGCTTTTTTTTAATACCCCAACAAGAAAAAATAACCTAACAATTCCTGTTCTCTTTGCTATTACCTATTCAGAAGCAATCTAATGTGTCCACTAATTTAACTCCTTTTCTTTCTCCTGTCAATGTAACAAAAGACTTAAAGTATTTCTTAGTACTGAAACTTATGAACGTGTGTTCACAAATTCTGTAATTAATAATCCATAATTTTATGTTGCATATGAGAAATAGAAAGGTACAAATTCATGGTTTTTCTCTCTTCAATTTATGTCTATGGTAAACAATAAAATTTAGCATTAATATATTACAGTCTACATAAGAAAGAGCAGAAACTAATGAAACATAACTATTTTTTGTGCTGCATTTCTCTTACTATCATGTGAGGAGAGTAAACAAGATGTCATTGAAATCAAACCCAAACCCCAAAATTTTAATAATCAACAATTATTATTTAGTGTATTAATAATATTTATTATATATACATATTTCCATTTATTATATTTAGCATATGGCAATGTTAATGGATAATAAGAACAGATTTGGTTAAAATTAACAACACAAGAGTTGTCTTACTTCTCCAATGCACTTTGTTCTAATCTTTCTTTCTCCTTCCTCTGACGTTCTTTGTTCTTCTTAACTCGAGTCTCCCACAGTCCTCTTATGACAGAAAAGTCAAATATTACCACCTGATGCCCCATATTGTTGGCATTAAGCTTCTCCTGCAAGAACAAGCCAACTTTTCAGAAAAGGAATAATGAGAAAAATAAAGATCTAAACTATCATGTTTCATTAAAATTGTCTGGGGAAAAATGCTGAGGTCATAAGAAATATTAGCATAGTATGTTTTCCAACTTACCCAATTTATCTAGGGTTTTGTGCTGGCAGTAATCAATGTGGCACACAATTGACTTCTACATAAAATCCATGGCAACAGCTACACATTGAATTTTTGTATTCCTTACATTTTTTTCCTTTCCAAGATAAAGACAGAGTTGCAAAAAAAATACTGGTTTGATTAAGTAACACTGATGAAAATAGCTTTAAAGGCTTTGCATTTTTAATAATTTCTGTGACTAATATTAAAATGAATGCTCATAAAGAATTTATTCATTTTAAATCATGCAAAAGCACTTCATCTGGAGTTGTTGTGTATTGATCTTTATGACCTCAAGCTGTCCTACTTCAATAGAATTTGTGAAATTCCAGTGTTTCCATAAGTATGTGCGTATCTGTGAAAGGCATTGAAAGACCAGCCCCGTAACACGCAAAAAAAAACTTACCTAAGGCAGAGACATGGGGAAGGTTCTGTGGACATGTCATGGTCCCCACGTACTAAGATGTCCTTATTCTGGCCAGTCAATAGGGTTGCCTTTACAGCAGCCAGTAGGACCATGGCCAGAGCCCGAGGTTATTCACCTCAGCACATGGTGAGGTAGTCACACCTGTCTTTTTCAGTTTACTGGAGTGCAGAGTCAGATAACTCCAAATCATAATGAGCCATCACGTGTGAATCATCCACCTGTCCTGTACACTATTATAAGTATTGTTGTCACTTTTATTTTATTTTTTTTTAATTTCATTGCTGTTTCCACTAAATCATTCTTATCTCAACCCATGATCTTTACCTTTTGCTTCCCATTCTTCTCTTGATCCTGCTACAGGGGAAGGCAGGCAGTGAGAGAGCAGCACATTGTCTGGTATATTTTGAGTGGGAGCACTAAATTGGGGAACACCATTCCTAAACCACATCACATATAGAAACACATTCCAATAGACAAAGGTTTGTTCCCAGTGTATGAGGTTCCAGGCAGTTAAGAACTGATGTCAGCCAGAAAAGGGAGGTCAAAGGGTATGTATCACCTCTGGTATAAAATGCTGGAAACCTAGTAGCAATGGACAAGGAGAAAGCTTAGTTACTAATTCTTTAATGGCAAACTCTTTCCCCACATTTCTTGACTGCAGAGAAAATTCCCTCCCAAAAGATCAGGTTCATGACCCTCTGAGGAACATGAACATACACAAGTTTTTGGGGCCTGATGAGATACATATCAGAGTTCTAAGGAACTTGGCTGATATAGTTGACAAGTCAATCTCCTGATATCTGGAGAGTCATGGAAGTCAAGGGAAGTCCCTGGTGAGTGGAAAAAGGGAAACACTGCACTCATCTTTAAAACGTTAGATAGGAGGACCTTGGACGTTACCAAACTGTCAGCATCACCTCTGTGCCTGGCAAAGTCCTGGAACAGATTCTCCTACAAGCTATGCTAAGGCACAAAGAAAACAGGAAGATAATTTGGGATAGCCAGCAGGGCTTCAGCAAGGGTAAGTCCCACCTGACCAACCCAGTGACTTTCTGTGATAGAGTGACTACACCAGAGGACAAGGGAAGGGCTACAGATGTCATTTATCTGGACTTCTGTAAAGCCTTTGACACAGTCCCCCACAATGTCTTTCTCTCTAGTTTGGTGAAACATGGATTCAACAGGTGGACTGTTGGATGAATAAGGTGTTGGCTGGACAGTCACATCCAAAGAGTAGTGGCCAATAGCTCAGAGTCCTGATGGACATTAGTGACAAGTAGTGTCCCTCAGGAGTCTGTACTGGCACCAGTACTAGCAAATATCTTCATTTATGACATTTACAAAAGGATCGAGTGCACCCTCAGCAAATTTGTAGACAACACTAAGCTGAGTGGTGCTGTTGACACACCTGAAAGCTGGGACGTCATCCAGAGGGACCTGGAAAAGCTTGAGAAGTGGGCCTATAGGAATTTCCCACTTATTTCCCACTTTCCCACTTGGCACAAGAGAAACTTGCTGCACTAAGTGCAAGTGCAAGAAGACCAAGGGCAAGGTGCTGTACCTGGGTAGGGACAACCCCTTAAAACACAGTCTGGGGCGTGAACAAATGGAGAGCGGCCCTTTCCCTTTGCCAAGAAGAACTTGGGGGATGCTGGTGGGTGAGAAGCTGGACATGACACAGCCATGGGCACTCACAGCCCAGAAAGCCAAACATGTCCTGGAGTGCATCAAAAGAAATGGTCAGCACTTTCAGTGAGGAGATTCCTCCCTTCCACTCCACTCTTATGAGGACCCAGCCTGGAGTGCTGCACTCTTCTCTATCTTCCTCAGTGCAGGAAAGGCATGGACCTGTTGGAGCTAGTCAAGAGAAGGACCACTAGGATGATTAGAGGGATGGAAAACCTCTCCTTTGAGAAAACACTGGGAGAATTGGGATTGTTCAGCCTGGAGGAGAGGAGGCTTTGGGGTAATTCCAACTGTGCAGTACCTAAAGAGAGCTTACAAGAAAGATGGAGAGAGCATGTAATGATAAGACAAGGGGGAATGGATTCAAACTGAAAGAGATGGTTTAGATTGGATATTCTGAAGATATTCTTTACTATGAGGGTGGTGAGGCACTGGAACATGTTGACCAGAGAAGCTGTGGATTACCTATCCATGCTCAAGAGCAGGCTGGATGGGGATCTGAGCAACGCAGCCCAGTGAAAGGTATCCCTGCCCTGGAACTGGATGATCTTTAAGGTCCTGTCCAACCCAAGCCATTCTATGATTCTCTGCGTAAAACACAGTATGACTCACAAGATGGTGTTCCCTACAGTGGCTCAGTACCAGTACAGGAAACTAATCACCTACTAAACCTCTAACACAAGTGCACAAACAAATCTTGATTAAAGAAGTGAAGATATACTTTCTTGCCCAGAGTCACTGGTGGGGGTACAGTCATCGCAATGTACTGGCTCTCATGAAATGTAGCTAGATTATCAACAGAGCAAAGTCAGTTATTTAAACTTTGTGTGAGGTTTTATTAGAGAACACATTTATTATACCACTTAAAAGCTTAGGAAAAAAAAAAAAAACAGTAGAACAAAACCCTGTTTGACCGTCTACTTATCAGTTAAAGCGCCATCCTCCCCTTCTTTTCTTGCTTGTTTTCAAGCTCATGCCTATAATTTTTTCCACAGATGCTACCAAGCATTGTGTCCTTCAGCTGGAGCTATTTATTATCTGTCCTTCTGTTATAACATTGAGGACAAAGGGGAAATTATTCTCCCCTCTGTATTTTTTCCCTTGTAACTTTGCAACCGTCCCTTTTCTCTTTCACCCCCTTCCACCTACACATCCCTCTGTGGTACATAACACATAAAGGATTAATTTATTCTGAACCAGGGAAACACCCTCATGTCCTCTGGAAAATGCACAATATGAACTAAAAAGAATTATGCATAGGTACATCCAGAGCAAAGGTACCTACCTGCTCACCTTATTAGTCAACTCAGTAAGAAAGGCCCCTTCAAATACCAACAAGTAGTGGCTCAGAAACTGGTCAGAGACCAGTATCATTCTATTTACACAGCCTTTTGTATCTTAGGATGTTTATATAAAATGTAATCTCTGTTGTTCATAAAGCCGCACCTATTTCTTGTTTATCTTTGCCAGCACTAAAAATGAGGCAAAAATAGTTCCTAATCTGTCTGGAACTAACAGCTGACAACAGCTGAGTCAAAACCCCATTAAAACAGTGTAATTAAAACAGTGACCTTATTCTCTGTGGAAAGGTTTGTCCTTCTAAAACATATTCACTACTAATTTACAGGAACTATTTACCTCATAAAATAAAATGTTCACCTCTGCTTACAGGAGAAAGAAATCCAGTGACAAGGACTTCACCCCTCACAGTAACTGCAGACCAGCAGTCACTCTGCAGGGTCTAATTCATTTTAATAGACCAATTCATAGAAGTGTGTTTTGGTAGAAAGGCCGTTGCAAAAGCTGAATTTTTGCGAGACAGTGAAGTTGCAGCTGGACACTTGACCTCTGCTGGAACTAGATGGCCTTAATCAACACAGACTCTGAATAGACCCTGAAAGCTCTCCTTTTCCTTGACTTGTTTCTCACCTTCCTGTCTCACAGGTTAAGTCATCCCTTCTTTATTGAGACACTGATTTATTAAACACTGGATTGGAGAAGTTCATTTTATCCACATATTGCTTTTATCCACATATAGCTTTTATCCACTTTTTGTACTAAGCTGCAAGGCATTGTGGGGTTTTCTTCTTTGGTAAAGCCAAGCAGAGGAGGAACTTGGGTGAGAGGTGAGAGCTGTTGATCATAATGCCTCAGAATTAATCTCTTCAGAAGGAGCAAAGCCACAGATCCTGATCAGATTACAGGGTGACTAAGGCTTTAGGAATATGCATCAGGACAAATGTGAAATGCTTTTTGACATCTACAACTCTGAAAAGGTCACCTAGCAATCTTCACAAGGCTGTTGCTTTATCTTATATCCTTGTCTAAAAAATGGGCAAGAAGTATTAAGCATGATGGCAGGATATCTATTTGCTGAAATTCAGACACCACCATTTTCCTGATGATGAGATGTTGCCCAGAAAGGAAAACTGGCTAAAGCTAGGCTTAACTGATACTAAGTGTAGGTTCTTCAGCATACCTACTCATGCATGGCAAGAACTTATGACAGAAGAAGCAACTACTAATAATGATTTTGATTTCTAGAGATGCATGTTCAAATTCATGTGCAGTAGGGTTTTTTTTCCAAACATCAGATAAGGCCTGTGGTGGAAAACTCAAAGCTGTCATCTATTATCCACAGGTGGTAAGCTACATTTGGATAGAGAGAACTCTCAGTCATACACTTCTTCCTAACCTCTTCCCTTCAGCTAGGAACACAGCTATATTTCCTCTGTATTCCTAGGTTATTCACAGACAATTTCCATTGTCAGAAAGCACAGTGAAGTTAGAAAGGGTCTCTAGAGGTCACCTCATCTGGCTGCTCTGCTCAAAGTAGTCATACACAAGTCTGTACATCCTGTAGTACCCCTCCTCTTCCAATTTTCCCATCGTTTTGTAATTCAGCATTGCTTCTTTCTCATCCCATGCTTACACATGATCATTAAGGGCAGGTTTCTGTCATGCTTGTGAGGATTACCTGACCCACCCATACGGCAATAAGTGAAAAACTATTTCTTATCCAAGAAGCAGGCAACTTTGCTTTCATTAAGGACAAGTCCTGACCACAAAAGCAGTCATGACCTGCATTTGCAAGACCCTACTTCATAACTACTCTGAGTTTGCTGCTTAAGGTCATCTTGACTTGAATAACATCTAAATGTATCAAATATCTTGAGTAATATCTAAATGTATCATTTAGATGTATCTATATCTAAATTATGCTGTAGATCATCAGCACAACCTTCTTAGATGATGCATAGTTATAATTTTTATCAGTCTTTTGAGTTATCAGTGAGATAGATCACAAAACAAGGCTATCATATAATAATTCATGTACAGCACCTTCCAGGGGAAAAGGGATTCAGGAACACAAAAAGAAGGGAGTGTCATTTACAAAAGAATCCCATATGGAGAAATTAGTCCTCTGTGTGTATCTACTGAAGCAAATAATCTTATCCCTAGCCATTTACACCTCTCAAGAAGTTATCTGCAAGACCTCAATCAATATCCTTTAAAGGCAACTGTACTGGGAAGTCAAGCTGATCTTGTCTTCTTTGTGATGATTAGCTCAGAAACAAAGCTGGCCATTAAGGATAGTTGGTGGGTTTTTTTAAGTGTTCTAAGATTTCCCCTTCAGAAACAGCCACACATTATATTTAAGGAATTATTTTTAGGTTAATTAATTAAATAAATAAATAAATAAATAATCTTAATATTTTAAAGATAGTCCTTTTTTATTTTTATTTTTTTAATAAGCATTGCATTACTTGACAAGGTGACATAAGAATTTGCAACCAAAGAGACTTGTATTAGTGGCGGAGGAAAGAAATTTTCTTTGGTGTCACTCCTTCCTGCTCTTCATTTTTTTTTTTTAGGAAGAGGGGGAATAAAAATTCCCTTTGAACACCATGGCCTTTGCAAATCTCTTCCTCAACCAGCAGGCTATGTCAACCTTGTCCCTCTTTTCATCAATAAGGAAATCACAAGAATCTGTATGAATAGAATTTTCATCCTACCTTATAAACCACAGATTCTTTCTCTCCCCGTGGATGTACTTTCAGTTCGAGGTACAACAGCCTGAAAAACATTCTCGATTTCATCATTCCAAGGTCCTGTGCCTTCACTAGAACACGTTACCAAGCTCCTCTCCTACTAAGAAACTCTCTCTGACTCTTCCTATTGTAGGGCCCATCTCAACACTGAGACCCACCTTTTTAGCAAGTGAATTTAATAATCTGCCACATCTCTGAGCCAGCTAAGGCGAGAAGAAGCGCTTGCTCTGTAAGACCACTCTTTTGCTGACAACACTTTGGTTTGGGTGCTCTATTACTGTGAGCTATCCCTACATTCATAAAGCAGAAAAACTACCTTTACAGACACTGGTGTGCAATTTCTGGTCTTAGAAAGAAGAAAACACCTTTCCTTAACCTTCCAGGAATTTTATTCATTTAAATGTGTCTATAAATAGGCCTATTAAAGTCAAACACTTTCCTCATGTGTATAATGATATTGATACTTTTAGGCATTTGGAGAATTGACTGGCAAAACCCCGTAATCTTAGGGTTGATACTAATCGTATGTTTTTATTTAAATGATATAATATTAATGCCAAATACTATTGCTAGTAAATGCATCTGCCTAAGTATCTGCATGGATTATTTTTATTTTAGCATTTATATTATCATTTATTTTATTTTATTGCATAAATTCACCTCAAAGTAGGCAAACTGGTCTCTAGCATCTATTTCAGACTTTTTTTTTTTAAATAGTAAGAGTACTCAGAGGCTGTATAATAGGGTCTCATCAGCAAGGTGTTGAAAATATATAGGATGGAAAAGAAGACAACTGCCATGTGATGTCTACAATCTTTATTATTTTTTATTTATTGTTATTCATGTTGTTGTTACAAATATATGCATACCTCAGATGCCAACTCTTCAGTAAAACTGGAGAAGTTTGGTGTGCTGTGCCTTAAATGTCCTTGCTCCCTTCAGCTACTGATATCTCCAACCCTTGTTTACAGGTCTGCCACAGACACATCCACAGCTATCTTTGATAGCAGTCAGTGATCTCTCATGATCACTTGTATTTGTTTCCATTTGACCTCTGAACCCTGAGCAGGTATTTGATTTTTTTTTTCCTTTTTTCTTTTTTTTCTTTTTTTTTCTCCCTTAGCTTAATATAAAGGGGAAAAATGATGACTTTCAATACCTCTGGAAGTGTCAGCAACCTAACTGTGCAGGACTACTGGAGGCAACTAGGTTTCAAAATTAGGATGCCTTTTGGCAGCTTCTGGTGTTTAATGCTGAAGGAGTTTCATTTCAGACACCTGAACTTGCACTATGAGGTGCCATGGACTACCTGATATTCAAAAAACAGTTTAAGGATACATGAGCTAAAGGCAACACTGAATTCTGAATGGAAGGCCTTCCACAGAGGAAAAGTGCTTTTCAAATCAGCAGCTTCATTGAAAGAACAATTTTCATCCTTTCTGCATTTATCTCAACATCTGCAATATATTAATCAATATGTAGATACCCTGAGAACCATACTAAAAAACAAAAACAAGAACAAAAAAAACAGGGCAAGGTCTTCTTTGAAAAGAAAAGTAGTGGAGCATAAGAGAAGTATTCTTAGATATGATGACTCTGTGGTCTGCCAAGATTAACTGTACCAAACTCTTCTACAGCTCCTCCCTGTTTACCAACATGATCTGTCTTCTCTGCAGTGGGTAGAATACAGCCAGTGATGAATCAAAATTACATTGGCTTTATTATAGCAGAGTTAAAAGCCTTCTGAACTGTCTGTCTGTCTGTCTTCAGTGTTAATGTAGGCCAGCATAGTATTCTGTAGAACAAGACCTGTGTCTTTTCTTGAGTCTGAAAGAGTCCAACACAGTTTTGATACTACAGATACAGCCAGTATTAGTCTCTGTTAACAGGCCTCCTGATTTCACATGGCACCTGGTTGCCCTAAAAAGACAGCACTGTGTATACGTTCCTCTGCTGTTTTACATGAGTTATTAAATTATTAATGTTTTGGTTTCTTCAATTTGTTTAACAACCTGGTTCACTTGGGCCCTTTTTCTCTCAGATAATCACTGTGGGAGATCTGCTGCACTCTAATTAATATTACTGGCAGGATTACACGGTGAAAAATGTGAGTTAAATATTTCCTACCAATCCTGCAAATAATTTCTTAGGAAATAAGCTCACTCACACTGTGCTTCAGAATTATCAAGTCATTTATCTCTCAAGTCTTTAAATAATTCAGAGGAAACCTGACATTTGGATAGCAACTGAACACATTTTTTATGTTATCAGGAAAAGATTAAATTAGAGAAACATGCTGTGATTGAAAGAGCAATAGAAATTGTCAATGTTCACCATACACAGCTATATTTTGCTAACTGAGCACAGCTTGCAAGTGGGGTAGTGCTTCTCTGTGACACTTGAGGAGTGGGAGAGGACTGCAAAATGGGAAGTTGCCCTTCCCTACCTTGTTTTGCTTCTAGTAACAATCTCTTATTGTTCTACACCAGCAGAGAATTTTCCTTTCAGCTAATCTGGTCTGTTTATCTGCCGCTAGCCTCACCAAAAGTGCAGCTTTGACAGTGAGAGTTTGTGCAGACAAGGAGAGTTCGAGGTCCCAGATCCAGGATAGATTGTGTTTCAGAACACACATGCATGCATCCATGCGATTGCTGGGTCCTGGGGAATATGTGGGCAGGGCAATGCAATGGATCACAGTGGGTGTTCCCCTGAAGGCCTGGATCCCCAGAGATCCAATAAATGTAGCTGCAGCACAGAATAAATACAGGAGGAAAGAGACAAGCTGCTCCACGGCTGGAGAAGGCAGTCCTGACACCTGGACATGAGCCCAGATGTTTTGGGAGTTTGAAATGTTCCTTCCTGCTCTCTCAAGAGTACAGTCTCAGCCAGCTGGCTCCTACATAAACAAACACAGACAGACAGTGACACTTTCAAGCTATTAATTAGTCCAGCTCTCAGTGAAGTTAATTTCAGAAATTAGTGTCTTTCTGTATCACGGAGCTTAATCATGAACGCTTTGATGAATTAAGTTCTCTTTATAGTTTTCTTCTTTAGCCATTTAATGAAAGAGACATTTATGAATAGAATCTGATGTTAGCCTCTTTCATACACAAATAAGTAATTTTTGCATTGTTTACACACCACAACTAAGAGAAAATTTATTTTATAAACCTACTCATCATATTTCAGGTAAAAATAGCTATGAACACTATAAAATTAAAAACAGATATGCAAGGGCTGAACTTGGTTTCCACATGTTTTTATGTGCATATTTCTCTTTGTCCAGTGCTGTAGCATAATGCTTTACTGACAGTTTTCATTAATCAGTTCCTATTCTAGATGTAAATTAACCAGTCTCACAAACAAGAGCCCTCTTTATCACTGCAGTCTTCGCATCTTGATTTTTAGACAATTTTTCACGGGGTTATTCATTAATTAGGTCTTTAATTATGGATTAATTAGCAGCTGAATTACAATATTCCTTATACTTTCTCAACTCTTGTAACACTAATATGTTTGCCATCAACCATGATAGATGTTACATATGCAAGGGGATTTATTACAGTTGTATTCCCCTAGCACTTCAGTGAGCTGACTAATTATTCTTCCACTGACAATGAAGCTAATGAAACACTGGACTGATGTCTCTGACAATTTTTTTTTTTTTTCCCCACTAGGTACTGCTGAAGAGAGGCCTAATTCTCTTAAGACTGAGAGAGGAATGATGTATTTGAAATGGGCATGTATTTTCAGGTTGTTTCTTATCAAAGGAAAAACAGCTCAAAAGTGTATTACATATTGGTTGAGGTGTTCAATCTATGAATGTAGCTGTAGTCAGCAGGTGTAAACAATTGTCTTAGGCAGCATACAACAGAGTCCTGGGAAACCAAAAGCGTGGTTTTAATGTTTAAGCATGCTTTAAATGTTCTAAGAACTGATTAGAGAGATCCCCCTTAACTTCTTATACATAGACCTGTGGCAAATATACTTGTATTCATTGTCACTGAGCAAAACACAGAGGCTTTCATATACAATTAGATGATCTTAATTTAGCATAGCATTACACTCTCAGATTTCTCAAACTTGTTTCAGGCCCATTGTGTTTTTTAACACAATGTTTCATTGACTTCTTGCTTGTCTTAAGGTTCCTGAACAATTCCCAAGAATTGAGGCTACTATTACTTACCTTTCATGTACCCTTAGAGGGTATAGCCTCAGAAATTATCTCTGTGAATGACCACATCACAAATGTTATTTTAGACTCTCTGTCCTAACTGCCAGTAATTAAAGACCTTCCAAATGTATCATTTTCTTTTGCTCCCCGGGGGCCATTTTAAATGTATTCATCTAAGAATTCAATCCTGCCACCTGCCCCTACTGCAGAAGAACAAAAGCCTACATCTGACCTATAGCAGTCCTATTTCCAGCATAAGAAACAGGATCATTAGTAGTATAATGAGTAAAATCATAGTCATAGCCAACTGCAAAGATGTTAAATTCTGTGATTTAAGATAGCAGACAATTTAGATAAACATTTTTAGATGAGCAAGAGATGGTGCTGCTTTCAACTACTCCAGCAATCAGGTTCTTTTAGCTCTAATGGCCCAAATCCCACCATACAGTCATGAGGTGGCATCTGTATTTTATCTGTTCTCTCATCACTGCTGTGTCTTTAGTCTTTCCCACAAAACTTTCACCACATCTGTGGATAGGAGTCACAGGTGACATTGACATCTGGACACCTTCCTTTGGAATAATTCTTCTACCTTCTGTCTGAGAAGAGCAAATTGAATGAAAATCTTTGGTATGATCTACCTCTTAATAAGAATTGTCATCCATCCCTGATCCTTGAAACTGTGCTCAGTTAACTGCTGTTGAGAGGAAGAGAGCTGGTCGGTACCTTTTAACCTACAGAAAGTAACATGTCAATGATAGCCCATAAATACTTGTGGTAACAACAGCAACAATAATGACAGTATTTGACTTTAAATGATAGGCTGTGTTCACAAAAGATGTAGCAGGCTGTATTTCCTATGCCAGTTAGATTAACTGTAAGTACCCTTCAGAAACTGAAGTTCTATAACTCTTTTTAAATTCCACTCTAAATTTTGACAGACAACAAAGATAAATGACTGACCTCTCAAACCATTTTTTTTATTGAAAATCATTCTCACACCAGCATACGTCCTTGAGATGTAATAGCAATGGTTTATTATATCTGAGTCGCAGAGTGGAACTTGAAAGGTTTCCTAAATTATAAAGTTTGGATTTGTCACAAGTGTAAATCTACTTAGAGGAACTATGCACAGGATGAATCTCACTCTCTTTAAGGATATCCACCTAACATACTAAATGGACTAAATGCTCTCTGTTTCAGCTATATTTCCCATATGCTTTGGTTTTTAAAGATCCACAGCAAAATAGCAGCAACCTGATAGCTATTTCTAACTTTCCCTGCCATTTTCCACCTTGACCCCATGCATCTGACAAAACACAACAATCAGCAAAACTGTCACTTACCTACTACTAAAGAAACACAAGTGTCCAGAACTCCTGAGTGTGCTCTGCAGTTATTCAATGTGGGACACTGAGGTTGTTTATAGCATAGCTCATGGCCAGCCAGATCTGTTTGAACCCCACAGCGTGACTAGCCTTCCAGATGTACTAATATGCTATATTTGTAAAGTGATAACATGATCTGTGGTCTTACAGCAGAGACATGGGCAGGATAAAATGTCTGCAGTGCATGAGTCAACACAGGATGGAAACAACAGTGCTAGGACAGCATCTCATTTGCTTCAAGGAAAGTGCGACAGAGAAAATGTTACTCATGCTTATGTATATTTGTTGGAAAAGGGCAAGGAGAATAAAACAAAAATGCATAGAGAGTCTGAATTCCTCTAGTAAAGGCTACCTTTTCCTTCCCACGTCCATCCAAATCTGAAATTAATACACACGTGTACACAGACAATCACCATGCAGTTTGCATGACTGAGTGATTTACAGCAAATTCTGCTTTTTCTTACTGAGGTGGCTCAAATTTTTATGACAATGCTTGTCACTGATGGTGGTATTCCTCATTATTTTTAATGGACCAGAAGAGCAGGGCTGTGGGCAGCCAGAGACCATCTTGCTGCAGAATCAGCATTGCCAGGGCAGGGACTGACAAGCTCAAGGGGCTAATGTGGGGTCCTGAGCCAAGGGAAAAGGAAAGGGTCCTGGGGGTGTCAGAGAGAAGATGGACATGGACACCAAAAAAGGGAGGGAGGCAGGGAGGCAGGGAGGGAGGGAGGCAGGGAGGGAGGCAGGGAGGATTATTTCCAAAAAATAAAGTTTTTCATCCAAAATATTTTCAAAAAACACTTTTAATTTGATTTCCTTTAAAATTCAGCATTTCAATTAAAAGTTTCATGTTATAATTTTTTTTTAAAAAAAGTTTTTACAACAATTTCTGCTTATTTTTCATCCCTGCTAATAACAATAAGCATTAATTACTGCAGCTGGGCTTGGCTGAAGCTTCAGATACTAGTTTTATATTGCTGTGCTTTCAGTGACCTTGCTGAAATCACGTCAGATTGGAATGGGAAAGTCAGGGAAAGTCATGAGTTGTGAGTTTAAACGTTCAGTTCTGTCTTCAGGTCTGAAGGAGGTAGTATCAGGATTCACTTTGATCTTTCTCAATGCAGTGTGTTTAAAGGCATGGTGACATGTCTTAAGGATCCTGCATCACATAACCCTACTAATCAGTCATCTTTGTCTTCACTTACATAAGCAATAAATAGTAATCACCACATCAAGTTTTTATAATATATTTTTATTTTCTGATACAACTACCCATTTGCATGGTTTTTTTTGCCACATAGCTATACAGATTTCCTGTGGTAGTTACCAAACTTCAGCCAGAGGAGCTGATGAAGAAATCAGTGAGGGAGACAATACCTTGAAGCAGGGAAAGTGAGTCCCTTCTATATGCAAAAGCATGGTCTGAAATTCTGCTTTTATGCACTTTGCCTGGGAAAACGTGTTGCTATATTTTTGTTCAGAATGTGAAAAAATGAAATAATAATTAGCAATTGTATTAAGAAAAAAGTGACCTCCATCTCACTTTTTGAGGATCCATCTTTTGGTGTACAGGTGTTGATTTTGGCAAAGGAGGGTAAGAGGTCTTGTGTGCTTTAAGTGTTGAAATACTGAAATGTGTTTCAGTAACAGAAAGCTGAGCTTGCAGTTAATTCCCTGGCCTTAACCAAGGATTCATAGATCAGCTAACCTTCCAACTACAATCATAGCTTACCCATGACAAGGAGAGGCTTGGGATGTTTGCTGCAAATGAGAAAAAGGATCAGCTGATAAAGTAGGCATCACCTACATAAAAAAAAAAAAAACAAAAACAAAAACAAAAACACAAACCAAACAAAAAAAACACCGGGCTATCCTATTAAAGACAATGCACTAAGGATGGAAAAACAACTGAGGAAGGTCATGAAAGAATTAGAGTATTAAAAAGTGACTGACTGGGAAGAGAGAAAGAGAGAGAGACAGACAGAATATACAATATTGTTTAGTTGTGAAACTCAGTATACTTGAGAAAAAAATACTAAGGAAAAGGAAACCTGTAAGTCAGTACATAAGTGCTGGCATAGTACAAAAATACCACAAGTAAGGGAGTAGTAGACAGCAGACTGTTCAGGCCAGTGAGCAGACAGAAGGCTTGCTTGCTGACAACAAAACCTATTGGCTGGCTTGAATCTATTTAAGGTATGCCAGAGTGACAGAAGCTCGTTTGTTCAAAGGTGTTTGCCTACTGCATCCTGCATCCTAGCTCATCATCAGCAGTATTCATCTGTCAGAGCCAACTGACCTTGGTTCAAACACAGCCTTGCATGCCTGCCACAGCATTCCCACAGGAATTGCTCCTCATCCAGGTGATCCAGTAGACTGACCAGCATCTATGTACTCATTTGACACTGCAGTCTACTGAATCATCCTCCTGGATGAGGACCACTGCCTGGTAAGTGGTACAAAAACAGTCATTTCATAAAGAGGCATGGTCCATTTTGGCTGCTAGAGTTCATCAGTCTCATAAACCGGAGCTATTGTGAAATATAGAAGGAGCCAGCACTGGACTCCCTGACATCCAAGTCTTCAAAATTGCTTGCAAATCTGCCCAAGCTGTTGTAGTTTGAAGCCAGCTGCTCCAGAGGCAGCAGCTGTATAGCTTCTAGTGATGAATTCACTCGAAATCAGAACATCCCTGGTTATGAATCAATGTACTATCCTAGGATAGCAGATCCTCTGACAAATCCACCACTCAGATAATCCAACTGACGTAAATGAGAATTGACTACAAACAAACCAAGGGATACTATCTTTTTTCACTTGTGCATTAGCACAACTAAACCATTACAGCTGCTGCAAAACTTCCATACTTGATCTCTTCTTTTTAGAAAACTCACACAGTAAAGGCAACAAAGATACTAGCAACATAATCTGCTGTATAAATAATTGCCATATAAGCATATCTATACCTTTTTTCTGGTCTGTCTTCATTGTTCATTCTAAGGGTGATTACATGCAATTAAATTAAGGTGAGTAGAAAACTCTAAAGGTTAAGGTCAATGTCTGAGTAACACAGGCTGCAGCCTAGACCTAGCATGGGGTAGAAGTGGGAGCAGCACTTTGTGTAGACAAGGCACCTTCACACCAGACCTTCAGACCTAAAAGACTGACAACAGAGTGGTTCTAGCATAGCTGAAACCAAAACGTCTACCAGAAGGAAACACTTGACAAGTAACAGCTTTTAAGGGACATATTTTCCATAATAATACAACAAAGTAAAATGCAGGCAAAGACTTACACAGAACAAAGACTTACATAGAACTTGCTACAGTAATTTATCATGTACTGAACCATAATGTTCAGCAAAAATAAAACATTTTGCTTATTGCTTTGCTTTCATATTATCCATATGGCTTTCAGTCTTGAGCTGTCAGAGCTGCTGAGTAAATGTAATACTGCAGAATCCGTAAGTCACATTAGAAATCACTTCAGCAGGTCAGATTCTTATATCTGTGACCTTCCAGTATTAAGGGGTCAGTTCTTCCTGATGCAATCTCAGTATGCACCAAAGAAAGATCCAATTTATAACTCCAGACAAAGCTACAGCCCGGAGATGACTGTTCTGAAATGTGCCTGGAGCATTAGTATGATGAGTTGAGTCTCAGGCAATGTTCATAATTCTGGGCTCTGTCTCACACTATTTTGCTGTCCTACCTGTGCTATGAGACCTTTTGTGCAGATTTACCTCTCTGTCACACAGGTGCTTCCACAGGCTTGGCTTGTGGCTCATCTTGGTTTTTTGGGGTTTTTTGGTGAGATTGCACAAAACAACCTCTTCCTCTGCTTCTCTTTAGAGATTTCTTTGGAGACTACATCGACTTAATACAGAAGCCCTCAAAATTGCAGCTCCCAAAAGATCTGGGAATAAGCAACTCTCAAAGAACTATAAGACACCTGTATATCTGTCCCCAAAATTTCATAAATGCCTTAAAAATAATTTTAACTCATTTAGATTGTTTGTGCAGAGGTAAGTCAGCCTCCAGTAAATGTGCAAGGACATTCAAATCACAACAGGAAGAATGTCTAAAAGTTCACAAAGGATCGCACAGACACTGTGAGGAAGAAATGTAGAGCTTAAAATCTGGAGTTGTACAGAACACCATAGACTTTGAGCAGACAACAAGGCTGTGACTGATTGAGGTCCTCCCAGGAGGCTGTTAACAAGGTTATAAAGATTCCCAAGATGAAAACATGCCAGAACTTACATCAGAATTAAGATATGATGACCATCCCTCTGTGTCAATGACGTACATATTTGTAAGTGGAAGCAGAGTTTCACTCAACCACGGATTCCTTTCAGAGCTACTTAGACTTGTACCTGATTTGAACTGAATCACCTCATTTAAGAAACATTTTCTGAACTAAATAATGACATGTCATCTATTGATCTCTCTCATTACATTTAATTGTGCAACAAATTAAAGACACGAGAGCCCACCAGGAGCCCACTGGTGTGAATGAACAGAAATTAGATGTGTGTTACGTTTGATTGACCAGTAATTGTTGAGAGCAGGAGGCTTTTTGGTAGGAGCCAGGCTCAGGAGACAGCCTCATTAAAGGGAGCCAACCGTAGCTATCCCTCCACCCTGACCAAGTCAGTGATGTAGCACAGGCTCCTTTTGGAGGTGCATGTCTTCATCAAGGTGTAACAGGACATTATCAAGGGACAAAACTCATAGCATTCCAGGGACAATTAAATCCGGAAAACTCAGTTCAATTTATAGTCACCTTTGCCTGTCAGAAGCTCAGGAGAAAATAGACCACTACCAAATTCAACACCCTGCCTAGGCAGCTGTAGTGGGCTAACCCTGCCTGGATTCCAGGCACACACCAAAGCTTCTCTATCACTCCTCTTTGCAAATGGACAGGGGAGGGAAAATATAATATATGTTCCTTTGAGATAAGGGCAGGGAGAGATCACTCACCAATACCATCATTAACTGGCATTAACTGGGGATATTAATTGAATTTATTACTAACAAATTCAGAGCAGGATAATAAGAAGTAAAATAAATCTTAAAAATACCTTTCCCTTACCCCTCCTCCTTTCCAGCTCTACCTCCTCCACACTGGCAGCACAAGGAAACAGGAAGCAGTTGTTTTTCCCACAAATCAGGGAGAATAATCTGTTCCAGTGTGGGGACCCTACCACAGAAGAGAGTTCTCCACAAACTTTCCCAATTTGAGTCCATCCAATGGGCAACAGTCCTCCACAAACTGCTCCAACATGGGGCACTCTTCCATGGATGAAGTCCTTCAGGGAGAGGCTTATCCTGTGTGTGTCCCCCATGGATTTACAAGTCCTACCAGGATTACCAGGAAACCTCCATAAGGAAGCTTATGGAAAGACTCCTCTTTCCATAAGTCTGCAGGTCCCTGCAAGGAGCCTGCTCCAGCACAGACCTCTCATGCATCCTCTCAGCCTCCTCTCAGGCATCCACTGGCTCCAGTGTGGGGCTCCTCCACCAGCTACATGTGGATCTCTGAATCCCTGTGGATCTCCATGGGCTGCAGGGGCACAGCTGACTCACCACAGTCTGCACCACAGGCTGCAAAGGAATCTCAGATGCAGTGCTTGCAGCACCTCCTGTCACTCTGTCTCCAGTGACCTTGATATCTTCAGAGTTTTTCCTCTCACATGTTCTCACTCTGCTCTTCTCTGGGCACAGTTACATCAGTGCAATAACCCTTTTTTCTCTTAAGTCTGTTGTCCCAGAGGTGTTGCCACCATTTCTAATTGGCCCAGCCTCGGCCAGTGGCACATCCATCTTTGGAGTTGCCAGAGATTGGCTCTACCAGACATAGAGGAAGCTTTTAGCAGCTTCTCACAGAAGCCACCCCTGTACCCACATCCCTGCCCCCACCAAAACCTGGCCACACAAATTCAATACAGCAGCCTGTTCCTGTAATGTGTCTGAAAGGACAAAGCGACTCCCTACCCTGTGAAAACCACAGCACACCATGGATCAATACAGATTTATGGCTCTTGCCCCGTTGCTTTCCGCTGTGGTACAATAAAGAAAACAAAGAAAGGTTCCTATTCTGAGCTGGCTAGGAAGCAGCACACACACTGTTGTCACCCTCCTCCTGCAGACTTGCTGCTTTACAAAACCCCAGCAGAAGATGATGTTTTTAAGAAAGAAACAAAGGGTGCCATCTATTGTCCAAATTGCAGGGACATTCACTTCCTTGCACTTGTGGCATTGAACCCTGAGGTTCTTCTGCCTTCAACTATACTGCTGCTATGCAGAGATGAATACAAATACCTGCTTTTTCCTTTATTCCTGTGTGCCACATGGGGCCTCAGAGATAGATCTGCTTCAGCAGTCCATTTTATGGAGTACAGGTATGTGCAAGAATATTTTACTAGAACACAGAGTAACCCTCTGGCATGACTGCCTCATCCCTCCAGTCCCAGTGTAGAGACATTTACATACAATATGCAGTTCAAAGGGCTCCCCATGTCTATTACTAGGCTACAGACAGTAACTTTCCTGAACGTAGGTATACTAGCTACAGATAGAAAAGACAGAGAGGAGAAGCTGTCTCTCTCTACTGATCCAGAAGTTTTTGGTTTAAATTCATGGTGATGCTAATAAACTAAATTGTTCAACAATAAACAACACAATATTTGCTTTTTTTTTTTGGTAGTCCAAATGCCTTGTTGGCATTCCTTAACCATCTCATACTTGGAAATAATTGTCACAAGCCATTTCAAAAAGAAAATAAGAAAATAGCGCTGACCTTTTCAGAGCCGCTGATGTAAGGGAAAAAAGGCACCAAAGAATTAAACAAAAAAACAAGAAACAAAAGATCGGTGAGAACTCACGAGGCTGTCACGAGTCAGGCCAGCAAGTGAGGAAAAACTGTGACATCAGAAAACAAATTTGTCCTGCAGTGCCAGGTGCCTACTCCTGTCTTTACAGGGAAGAAGATGTAATCTGACCTCATAAAAACATTCTGACACATGGTTAATCAGAGAAGGCTGGGCTAAAGGCTTAGAGAGGCTTTGAGATTCTGACTCATGAACAAGGATTGCCTGCCATGATAACAAATGCCCTTACATTGCCCACTGCCTGCTCCCTACCAGCAGGAGGGGAGGTACGAACAGACTATAAAGGGTCTCTGAAGAATGTTTGCCAACAGTATTTTGGACTGGCAGCAGAAATGCCAGGCAGTTTCAATGCTTTCCTGACTCAAAAGATACTTCTTGAAGGGCACATGAACCAGAAGAAAGACTTAATTACATTAAAGGTGTAACCCAGGTGACTTAAAGAAAAAAAATACCTTGAGAGGCAAAGAAAGTGTAAATATGAATACGATCTCCTTCCAGAGAAGTAACTTTCAGACAAACACACCAAAAAAATTGCAAAGTGACAATTCAGTGCCATGATACTGATTATACACTAAATTTAGATCACACTGGGACGACCTAATAAGTATTAAAAGAGTTGAAGTGAATTTCTTATGCTTGGAGCCCATATGATTAAGACAATTTCTAGTTCCAAAGTGGCATGTAAGAAGCTAGCTCAAACTAGGGCAATAAAACTCAATCTAGGCTAGTAACAAAAAATTTGTGGTCACTGCAGATCTTGTGCCATTGGAGTTAAGCTAATTTTGTAGTGCTTCTGTCTGTAATTTATTTCATTCTCTATACTATGAAAAGAGGTGAAAGAAATTACACTGAATGAAAGTCCAGCCTCAAATCACACCATTATAACACTGCAGTTGTAAAGACTGCAGGAAGAGCCCTGAAAGGAAGAGAAATAACTTAATTGTGCCAGTCTGATGGCTTGTTAATGGTTTTCATTTATATAGAATACAAGGGTTTTACTTAATAGGAGAGAAATACAAAGAACAAGATTAAGAATGCAGTATTGAAAGTGGATAAGGAGAAGTTTTAGTTTTATGAACATTCTTAGCACACATTAATATTGATAAGGTAATTCACCCAGAAACAGTCAGGCATCTCCTCTACACATGACTCATGGGGCTAGTTATCAGAATCAAATATTTAGCTGGAACAGAGTACAGGCTCTTTGCAAAAGAACCTCTATACCGCAGGGACAAGACATCAGTTTTGCTGACCCCACAACTTATAAATCTACACAGAGCCAAAAGCCACAAGATATATATCATCATTCCATGGGGAGCCTGAGGGTCTAGGAAGCTGTGTGAATAGTAAATAGGGTAGGTGTGGCACCCTGTTCCACCTGCCGAAGAACCAGGTCTGGGTTTGGCAGGTGCTTTGGTTCAGGGATGCTTACTGAAGCTGGTTCTAGCAGCCCAGACAGATATGTTAATTATTCCTGCGATCACACAGACCCACCGTCAGATCTCATGTGCTATAATCCTCAGATGGAAGGCACACTTGAAGACCTCACCAGCCTTTGTAGATGAAAGTCATCACAGCAGTTCACTACTAGCATCACAATAACAACAGCATTATCTATTACCAGTATAGCTTTGCACAGTTGAGCATTGTATTGTTGACAACAGCAAATATTAAAGGTGCTACAATCATTAAATATATATTAGCTTTCAGTCTGTCAAGAAAATATTACAAGAGAGGGCAGTGGCAATTACAGAAGGTAATTACAAGTGGAGACAAAGCCGTTTATCACAGCAGAAGATGAATTGTAAAAAAGGATGAAAGACCCTTGTTCTGTCTGGGCAATTCATACAGATTACACAATAACTTTAAAATAATTAACCTAGTAGAATGTAATGATTTTTAAAAAACAGTTTAAATGGTGTTTAATTTGTTTAAATGAACTATCCCATTAAGACCCAAATTCATCATTTTGATTTGGAAGTTTTAATAAACTAAACCTTTAGCACAGCTTTAATAATTGTATTACAGGTTTATAGATGAATGTCTGAGGTGGAACAGATCCTAGTACAATGAACTCATCGGTAGGACTGGTAATGATTTCTCAGAATGCTTGAAATCAGAGACACAAAGAATAATTTTGATGGAAATATTTTGTTATTTTCAACTGTTTCCAACAACAGATAAATAAATGTGCATTTATACTAGGACACAGGTTTCTAACACAGATTCAAAAAGTCATGTGAAGCGCTTAGGTACTACAATGAATATAACAAAATATCCTAAAAAAGAACAGGTATTACTGAAACAGCATTTTCTAGACAGTCACTGTGGGGAAAATATCTTTTAGAAAGGCCATTTTAACTTCAGGATCTTTTGAACTAAGTTTCCTACTACTGCAGCGTTTTCCACCAGCTGATCAAACTCCTCCAGTGCTATTGAGAAAGAGGCTCCTGTATCTCATTTGTTTGGAGGCAAGTAGCCCTCTCCTTGTGTTCTGCCAATAATTACTCACAGCCAGTTCCTGCTGGTTGTGCATAGGCTAGCACAGCCTTGACCTGCAAAAGCACAGGAACTGAATAAAGGATCCCTCAGTCATATTTCTTGCCTCTGCAATAATTACAAAACATGCAGGATGCCAGGACCAAACAAACTAAGTAAAATACACACTCTGAAAAACAGAACAATTAAAACCTCTGTTTCTCAGTACTGGAGAAGAAAAAGAGGATTTAAGCAGCACTTCATTGTGTATCCACAAGCAATGGGTGCCAAAAAAAAATGGGAGATGATGTTTTCAGACTATCATTGATTCCCAGGCAGTTTGTGCTTTAAATAGTTTTTCATTCAATCTAATAAGGTTAACTGGAAGACTGTATTTCAGAGATTTGGGATCCGCATTATAAGCAAGTAATGGAGGAGCACCAAAATCAGATTTTTTTTTAAACATGAAAAGACACATTGTGACTGATCCAAGTCTGTTTTTAATCACTTGGAGGACTAGATGAGGACCCCGGTAGGAGGCAGAAGAAGCTGGGATAAAATCTGCCAGAAAAAGAAACCTACTAGCCCTCCTTCAGTCATTTTAGCTTTCTCTCTGCCCTGAACACATCCATCTGCCCTTCTCTCCTCTTGGCATTGGTACATGCATTGTTCCAGACACAGCAGGCTTGGGGAGCTAATGCATGAGAGGAAAAACATCCCATCGCTTTCGGCAGAGTTAATTTCTGTCGTCTGAAATCCACACCTGGCAGACCTCAGCAGGTGGGGAGACCTGCAGGGAAGGGAGGAGTCCCACAGAGCCACAGCTTTAAGAAAGCGGGACTGTGGCAAAGCCAAATTAGCTCAGCACTTGGGAAACTGAAGTCTCACTCTCAGACAACCAAGCACAAGTTTTTTGACTGATGACCAGAGAGCTAATGACTGTACTGCTACTGAGCAGATTCTAGGAGACTTAAGGGTCTTCAGAAAAGCTCCAGGGATCTCAAAGATCTTTCTGTCTTCTACAAAGAGATTGTACATAGGCATTTAAAATCTTTTAAATAGTGAATGTTGACTATAAATTGAGAGGGTTGGCTAAAGTGTGGATGACAGTATCTTGAATAAGTTCCAATACAGTGAGAAGCGCCTACTGCACTGTGCTTGTCCTCTGCTGCAATGATCACCAGCAAAAAGTCAGTCAATGAACACATCAGACTTTTGCATTGCTCTGTAAGATTTCTGACCAGTGTCTACAAGACATCTCTTAGGAACTACTAGTTCCCTGTCTGTGTCTGGTCCATACTGAGAGCAGTTTGCTGGTATAAGATTTTGGGAGTCAAATCCAAAATTTCCCAGTGTCTTCAATAACCTGTTTGGAAGTGAGCAATAGCAGTTTCTGCCTTCAGGAAGGTCTGAGTACCATATAGAGGTGTATATACTTTATATACACTTTACAGATTAGTTCTCTATGATGGCAGGTAGTGCAAGCCTGAATGTAATGTTTAAGGCATGATTCCATGAGACAGGGTGAACTGAACTTCATCAAAAAGGAGAAGGTTTCTTGTTCTATTTTGCCTTGCATGTTCAGGTCCAAAGCAAGAGATGAGGAGAGGCAAATTTCAACTTTGAGACTCCTTGGTAGAAAAGCACAACAAGCTGTATGAAAATTCCTTGAAAGTCACAGTTCATTCTCTGCTGCTGAGTGAATACTTCCATCCTTTACCTTGTACCAGCTCTGCCAGTAAGCAGTTCCCCTCTGTGGCTTATAATTAACTCAGAAGAAGGAGTTCCAGCAAAATATATTAGCAGCTTTCTGACAAAGCAACTAGTTTATAACAGGACTTCTGGATCTAACACAGCACAAAGCAGGCTGCTCAGGTGGGAGTGGAAAGAGAAATTGAGAAGAGAGGCAGAGGGAGATCTCATAGCATAGGGTAGAATTGTAGACTATCCTGAGTTGGAAGCAACCCACAAAGGTCATCAAAGCTGAACTCCTGTCCCTGTAGATGACAATCCCAAGAATCAGAGCATGTGATTTACCACATCATTGAAAACAATTTTTTTTTTTACGTTCAGTTAACCAGGATATAAAACCAGTTTAAAATAATGGGGGGGAGGGAGGTGGAAGCAGGGGGAGGCGGGGTGGGTTATCAGGACAGGGCAGTGGGAAAGAAAGTCATAGTAACATTTGTTTTAAGTCTTAAATGCTTGAGACATTCTTGGAAGACAGGACATTCAGTTTCTCCTCTAGAGTCATGTTGCTTCAGTATCTAACTCAGGATCATTTAACACTCCATGTCCGCATCATCCCCTAGGATTCAAATATATTTACAGCTACACTTGGGGAAAACTCAGAGTACATTTACTGATACAAGCTTTTTTGCTTCAATTTATACCTCAGCAATTGCAAATACAAACATGGGTGAGAGAAGAAACAGATTTGCAGGATCTGTAAGTTACTGTTTATGTTTGATAAATTCATGGCACCATTCTTCCTGAAGAATACAGAAAACATGCAGAAAAAAAACATAGTTTAATAAATTCCAGTTTACACAATGGAGAACTTAATGTATGTAGCTCCAGCAACCTCAGCACATACCACTTTTATGTTGTCTAAACAGTCTGATGGAAAATGGCAATACATCTTGACAGATACAATCCATAGTGAAAACATGCTGTTGGCCTGCTGGCTAGTCCTTGTACCAGCATATTCACATGGAAGTCTTAACAACTGTGTATTCTCATCACATTGCAAAGGAGAGAGGTTGTGGTGTTTCTAACTCAGTTTTTTGATTCAACATTTTGTCTTTACATATTTAGCTAATTCTATTCCCAAGGCTGATTTCAGTGGGATTGGTGAATGGGATAAACTGCAGCAACAGAAGCCATGGTTCCCACTCCTTCTTCAAATCCCTTTCCCACTTCCCCTGCTTTTGATCAAGAGACACCCAATCTGATATTAAATGGGCCAATTCCAGTCACAGACCAAATAAAGAAAAAAACACTTTGTTTTATTGTTCAATGTGTTTTCTTTCTGAAAGGGATGAGAAGGTGATCAGCCAATGACAAAGAACAGCTCACTGGATGGGAGCAGCTCATGTATTTTGCATTAAATGGCATGACTTCCCCTCCCTAATCCAGAAAGCCCTGCATCACATCAATAGTGATGAATACCAAGGGAATGAAAATAACTCTGCATCATTCAGACACCATGAGCCTCCTGCATTTTCAGCATTATAGGAATAATGTCATAACCAACTCACTGGCTTTGCTGTTAAAGCATAGCCTCTCCCAGTTCTGGCTCAACAGTGAAATGATGCAAACTGCTTGTAAAATTGCATGAGCATGTCCGATCAAAAATTTTCACTGCTGCTTGAAATAACGTCTCGCCCTGGGAAAAGGAGTGCATTGAAATGTAAATCTGCCTGAAGGGCTATAACTTACAGCCCTACATAAACCGGTTCATACGTACATACAGATATATACATATATACAATACGTGTGTGTGTGTGTGTGTGTGTGTGTGTGTGTGTGTGTGTAAAAAAAGAAAATTAATCCCTTTCTAATCAAACTTGGAAAGGTTCACACATCTGGAAAACTCAGGACATTTGTGTGGAGAAGCTGATAACTGCTATCACTGGCTCCTCATTGACTCTTCATTGGCAGCTTCACACTTCTTGCTGTTCTGCAAGTATCAATTTAAAATGGCCTGCAACAGTGCCAGCTCAATTTAACGCCAAGATGCTGAAGCTAGTAAAAAAGAAAGTATTGAAAAAACTATGCAAGTGTTGCAAGGGAGTCCATGACTTAAAGATAGTACAACTTGGAAGACATGTTGCTCCTCCATCTCCAGATTTGTCTTTTTGCTTTATATGCATATATTATATATGTGTGTATATATACGTGTGTGTGTGTGTGTGTGTGTGTGTGTGTGTGTGTGTGTGTGTGTTTGTGTGAGTGTGTGTTTATATGCATAAACGTCCAAGGAATATTGGTATCCCAGTGTTAAATTTTAGATATCACCTATTTATATGTGGCCTTTAAAGTTCATTTCCCCAAGTTGTCTAGCAAATCATTAAACATTTTTGTCACAGCTTTGCACATGAGAAAAAGAAGATGCTTTTTTTCCCAAGGACTGCAGTACAGCCATTCTGTTGTACACTCAATAAACTGCACAAGTCCTGTGAGATCCATCACAAGTAGCTGCAGATGATGGTGTACTCAAAGCACAAGCAGTGCTTACCCAAGGGGCCACCACTAATTTCAACAGTAGTGGAATTGACTGCTTATTAGAACCCATTTGAAATTTTCTGTAATGCAGTGGAGGTATGGCTTTTAGTCCTTTATTCTCTATTGCCTTGACCTTGTGTTTTGACCTTGTATTGCAAAATGAGTGCATAAATCTATATTGTCAAACTATTTTTCCCAAAGGGCTAGGCCCTTTGACATGGCAATTATGTGTAATTTACAGTGCCCACAAAGCTTCGATTACTTGTGTTAGGCTTAAAGAGCCTTGGCCACCTGCCTGACATTCACCTGATGATTTGTTCAAATTTAAACTTTACAGGTGCAAATTTCCTTGAGGCAGGCATCATCTGCATAAGAGACAAGGTTAGCATACAAGGTATTCTGTTTTGTATTGACTTGGCAGATCCTTAGGCCTGCCTAGAGATCCTGTGATTTCATGAAGCTTTGATGGGACTAAAGACTTGCTCCTTGCAGCTTTCAGTTCCATGCCCAAGTAATGGCCAGGGCTCCTGTTTGGAAAGGAAGGAATTGGATTAAAGTTGTCTGCTACTGCATGACTCAATGCTATTAGACATACTAGACTTGATATAATTAGGATTCTTTCGAATATGAGAAATCGTTCAACTCACTCCTGCAGTTTTCAGTTTTTAATTAGATATTTCCTGGAATGTGTTGCAGATACCTTTTTTTCTTTCACAAAAAATCTTTCTGCACTACCTGCTGGCTTTCCAAAATGGTCCTGGGGCAGTTATGTCAGTGTAGGTACAAATAAATCTTCATCCCAAGAATATGAGTGAAAACACATCTGCCTCTGACACCTGCTGCAAAATGTGTTCAGTACTGGGGCAGTATGTGCCAGAAACACTGGCAGCCTATATCTGCTGTGACATATGTTCACTCAGGTGAGCTGTAGTGGAAATATCCAAACTGGGAGTGGGAGGTAGACAGGTGATAATTGCCTTTCAATTGTTTATTGACTAACTTGCTAGGCAGGAAAGCAGAGGTAGCAGCACTTAAACCTTATAGGATGCAACTTGGAAAGCTGCTTGAAGTTCTCACGGCGAGTTGTTCTTGAAAACAGACGTTGGTAAGCAACAGCTAGAGGGTCTTGACAACAGAATGCGCTGTTATTTCTTCCTTGCTTTTGAAAGTGTACAGAAGGATGATGACTAAAGAGCATCCCTACCAGGCTAGAAAGGTCAAGATCCTCTTTACAGCTCTGTTAGTGCTCTTGACTTATTTTTTAGCAACTGAAGGGGATAGATTTCTCTGCTCTTCTAGTGGATTAAATTTTGTTTACATGAACTTTTGGTATATTCTTTATTATATGTATAACTTCTAAGGAATTACTCCACCTTTCTTACCTATACTGCAACTTAGACTTGTCCTTCTTGCCTCTGCTGAACCCCTTTTTGTGTCATGGATTCATTTTTGTTCTGCTTCTGTTCCCTGACACAGTGAAGCTGTGACAGGTGTTTGGTAAGGATTTTTCCACTCAGTGTGCTAGGGAAGATTTGAAAATATTTTCCCCTCTTTTTTTTATTTTTTTTTTCCTTATAGTATATTTTTCTGTTTTTAAAATTAATAGTACAGCATTAGGCATCCACAGAAATGAACAGTGTCACCAGGACACAAATTTTGGATTCTCCTTAGAGTATTAATGGAACAAATAAATTTTCAAGGGTGTAAGCTAGCTCTACCTCTCCTTGGCCTCACAGACAGTAAGTTCCCATGCCACCCTATAACTGAAGACTGTGCACTGGAGCAACTTTATGCCATAGGAATGGTGGCAACTTGCCTGAATAATTCACACTCATCACCTTAGTGACTTTTGCTTCTCCTTTGTCTTTTGCTGTGAACAGATTTCTTTACTCTTCAACTAGGTTTTGAAAATCTGAGCTCTCTATCTGATTTCTAAACTTTTAGTTGACCTCCATAGTACTCTGCATATTTCTAGTCCTTAATTTAGATTATTTGTCTTAAGATAATTACAACAAAATTTCTCAAATTTTCTGGGATCGTTCTTGTAGGGAATTATTTTTGCAGATAGTAAGCTTTCTCACTCTAGAAAATTTAAAACAAAGGAAAACTACCAGTTATGAAAAATGTGTAACCTTGCTGTGTATCCACCAGCCTCTGCTTGAAGTTATTAAAGGTTTTGCATGCTGGAAGCCAGCTAGAGCTTTCCTGTTTTCAAAGGACCTATTTTCCAACCACTTGAAGAATCTATTTTTTAAAAAGGAAAAGTCATTTGGGAAATTAAATGTACATGCTGTGCCTGAAGAAGACGATTCTTGTACTAGAAGACACTTGGTCTTAATAGGCAAAAGCCACTAATGGGTGAGGCAAACAGCCTTTTACAATCATATTTTAAAAGTTTGGTGATACCCAAAATTTCTTCACTTAAAATAATTTTTTTAAGATGTACTCTCACTTGAAAAAGACTCTCAAATTTTCTCTGTATCCTTGCCAAAATGCTGCTATCAATAAATTAATACAGCTCCCTGACCACAGCATAGAGGTGTTACAGAACCATTTCCTCCCGTCACCCTGACTTCAATCTGCCTTAAGCAATAACATGAGGAAAATACAATACTAGAGGGCAATCCTGTTTCTCAGTTTCTGCTGAAAGAATATCAAGTAATTACAGAGCTACAAAAAACGGGAAGGCAAGACATCAAGAAGTTATCATCCTGACCTGTGGTCCAGGATAGGATAAAAAATATCCAAAAAAAACCCCTAATCCTTGTACAACAGACATTTCCAATATTTCTCTGTTTCAAAATATTTTTCCTTTATTTTTTTCAATACAGTTGAAGGAAATTCACTGTTTGTAACTTTCAGGTGATCAAACACAAAAACACATATGTGTGAAGGTAGGATTCAGGAGAAGAGCACTAGTTTTAACAGAACTTTACAAGCAAGTAGTTAAAGTTGTTAAGCTTTGCTGCAAAAATTAAGAACTTGTACCTTGGGGAGTTGGTTTGGTTTGTGTTTTTGGGGAGGGCCTAATGTATTAACACTTCTGTGGCTGGTACTGTGACTGATGCACATAGTCACAGTGAAAACATACAAACATTATGAAAAACATAATGGAAATTTTCAAAAGAAGTCGTTATTCTACTGGTTTACCTATAGGCTCATTTTAAAAATAAACACTTTCTTTTCTCTGTATTTAGCAGAGACTGTGATGCTGTTATCCATTGTAGAAAGGAATTGGTTCCTTTCTGTACAAGTGTGCTTGTAGGACTCTGCATAGCATAGGATGTATTTCAAAATGACTGTGGTAAGTAAATTGGCTTTAGGGGCTGAGATAGCAGATATACAGTGTGCATTTTCTCACTAAGCAGGATCCTAAGCTGCTAGATTGCAGAAGGCAGCTGACATCAGCATTACAACTAGGACATCAAACATGCCAAAAAAGCATCTTGGAGAAACCTCATACTACAGGACAACTGTCTAATTACTTGAGGGGGAAAATACAAAGGGTTTCTGTGTTGCTAAAACAACGAAATAGGGAAAATCTCTGTTCATAAAAAGATTATTTTAGAAAGCTACGCAGAAACATAGAAATCTGAGTTGCCTACTAGGTAAGGAACAAACCGCTGCTCTAGCTTTTCTGGCTTCCACTATCTTCTCTCCTCTGAATGCAACTGTTAACAGCTATTCACAGCTCCTTTCAAATTTCCTGTGCTCCTGAGTGCCCGCCAGAAATGCATTCCAATGGCTCAAAAAGGTTTTTGAATAGAAGTGGAAAATGTGCATGTTCACTGCAGAAAGAATTTGTCCTTTTGATTTCGGCTTCTCAAGAAAAGTAAGGATGAAGAGGAGATTCTCAAAATGCTTTCCCAGTATCTTACCAACAGAAAATATTTGTGGTTATTTTCACACTACTGATACTCTGCTTTCCAGAATGGAAGCTGAACAGAAAGTTCTCACTTTTCTTTGGGCTTGAAAGTGTGATTTCAGGGTTGGTTTTCCTTCATTTAGTAGAAAATTTCTGTAGTACCTAACTAGCAATATTGGCTTCTTCCGGATGTTTAAAGAGTCCTGAGAAATTTCTTCTAAAGCTGTGTTTTTCTGTACCTGCAGGGATCTGCCTCTACCACCATGGAAGGTGTAACAGAAAAATAAAGCTGATTGTCAGTATACCTCAAGTCACTATCCGGGGATCTTCACACTCTTTTATGAGGGGGGGAAAAAAGGGGAAGGGAGATGGGGAGATTGACAGAGATTTTTACACAGGATGCTATTTTCTACAGTGAGTAGAGAACACAGTTGTTCAGTTAAATATCCACAGTTTTTTTCGTGGACATCTGACAAGCCTGTTAATATCTCTCTAATTCCCCAAATTATCTTCCTTGAAAGGAATGTAATTTCCTAAGCAGTGTTTTTTCTTCACAAGAACTGAAAGATATTCTCTTTAGGAAAGAACCTAGGCTTATAATATATTGGTTTCAATGAGTGATACAAAAGTTAAAATGGCAAATTAAATAATGCAGTACCCACTTACATAGTTCAAACAACTACTTGTTAAACCTTTCTTTTCCTAGGCAACTAGATTATTTTTCTTATGAGTCTTCATCAGAAAACTGAGGTGACTATTTCTCACACTTTGAAAATTTTGTTTCTCCTGCCTCATCAAGAAGCTTAATTTGAATGCCATGCTTACTTTAGACTTTTATATGTATACATATCTCCTCCTATGGTCAGAAACAGTTCCTGCCATGCATGTGCCAGTTCGATGAAGATTTACAAATCTAATTGTGTAACCTGCTTTTTTAGCTATCTCCAAGTCTGTACTTTAGTCATGGCAAAATAAACTAAGCTCATAATACTGTCCCAGAGCCTCCCTTAAATCACTCACCTCTTATTAGAAGCTTATACTTTTAAAAAAAAACAAAAAACAAAAAAAAAGGTTATTTGAGTGCTAAGTTTCCTCTGTTACTTCTTGAATTCTTTCCAGTTTGCAAACTTCACATTTGTCCACTGTTGATACCTACTTTGTGGTTTTAGGGTATGTCTGTGCTTTAAGAACATCTCTGCTAAAATATTTTTACAGCATAACTCCTGCCGGACTTTCTGCTGAGCGGCAGATTTTTTAAAGAAGGTTGATATCGATCTCAGTATGGCCATTCCCTGATTTGTGTAGCCCAAGTGAATCAGAAGAATTTTCCATGTGTGTACACATGCCATCTCCTCTAAGAATGGCTGTAATGGGCAATAGCTTGTGCTCACAACTGCTAATAGGCTGTGGTTTTCCATGAAAAACAAATTGCCTCCTGCTGCAGGGCTGTAGAATGGTTAGCCTTTGTTTTAAGCAAAGCAGTGGCAAAATATAGCTACAATGACCTATTGTGGAAAGCCTCTGATGCCCAGCTTTCAGTACTGTCCCAAACTGATGACCTGAAGGGATTCCCTGAAAATTAGCAACTACAAGTTTTGCAAACCTGATTTACAATAACATCTCATTTGCTTACAAACAACATCTCACAAAGTTGGGTCCAATACAAAGAGAGGGAGAAACAGATCCTACTGTTGTGAAGATGACAACTTTTATTAGGCAATACAGATAAATTAGGAATTAATGAAAATTCACTACTGCTTTAGAGGTGTAAAACCTGGATCCAAAGACAACATAGCTCTGAAACAAAACGTACTCTTGGAGAAAGTTGAGCTTGATTGTCTGAAGACCAGAACAGCGTCTCTGGCCAAGGGCAGTGGCTGTCAGATTGGGAGTTTGATGAAAATTTAATTGCTGGAGCGGTTGAAGTTTGTATTTAATGTCCTTAGTGAAAGTTTGGAAAGTACAGATTTGTATTCCAGAAAAACTAGTTTTATTGCATACAGAGTGCTCCCAAAAGCTGCAGTTTGTCTGTGAGGAGATGCCACTGGGGAGAAATGCATAACATCTTCTAATAATTCTGTGTTATCTTGGCATTAGCCTCTTTCAGAACTATAGATAGTACATGAATGTCTTTAAATGATTACTTCATATCAACTGGACACACTCACTTGCAGGACAATTTGACTCTTATTTCTGGTACTTTCATCAAAAAGTACCAAAATTTTAACCTGCTTTGAGTTTCTTGACTTCCCTCCCCTCCCAGTTTCCTTTCTTGTTTCTAATCTCATTACTACCTTAGATACCATCTAAATAGGTTAATAGACTGCTGCTGTGGAGCACTGAAAATCCATCTAGGCAATCAGTCTTCTGTTTAAAGCAGTCAAGTGAAGCTTTAAAGTAAAGATGGGGCCTGAATCAAAATGTTAGGTCTAAGTACCTTTACCCAGTGGGACAAAGTGAATATAGGGTCATGGTTTGTGGCTCTTTTCTGAGCTGTTCAATTATCTTGCTTCACATGCAACCAGCAATGGGAGTTTCTAATTTTCTTTTCAAGTGTTTCAAACAGAAAAAAACCCCAAATATTCAAGTTGAGTTATATTAAACAGAAATAATCACTGCTGATTAATTAATGTCAGATCTAATCTTTTCAGTAGGTAAACAAAAAGTTCTAGCAATCTGTGCATCACATGGGTAACTAGGTCTTGATTCTCCTGGGTGATTTGGCATTGGTCTGCTTTCGGTTCAGGAGAAAAAGTGAAACATGTTTATGCCTTTGGGCGGTCCCACAATTATGTTAAAGAGTACACTAGGCCAAAAATTTGAAAACAAAAGGGGTTTTTCTGCCCCTGTTGTCTCTAGACAGACCTTTTTTGCCGTGGACATCCCTGAAAAAGGAACATACAGACTGACATCAAGGCATTCATTTTTAGCTGTAGATTTAGATTTGTCTTCCAGATGTCCAGTAGTAGCAGACGGAAAAGGAAAACAGCAACACTGTTGTCCAAGCAGCTTACACTGCTGAATATTGAGGTGTGTGAGAGCCTTGAATGAAATGATCCAATAATTAACAACACCTGTGATATAAACCAAAGCAAAGAAGCTTCCTCTGACAAGGTAAGCCTTTCTTTGGTGATTTCTTCCAGGGCATGTAGGTTTAGCAGGAGATTCTGACTACAACATACTTCAGAAGTGTCTTCACTACATTGTGACAAATTAGAGGAAAACCTGGAGGAGCATAAACACTTCACACCAAATCTACCCTTTTGTGAGGGTACAAACAAAACAGTATGAAGAGGTTTAAAGCCAAAGTTTGTGCCAGACCTGAACCATTCTCTTTGAGGTTCTCCAAAAAGTATCATAGAGACACGTAATATAAACACCTAGAGCCAGGAAGAAATACAGCACCACCACCACTGTGAGCAGGAAACTTTGCAGTGACTGCAAAGATCCCCAACACCAATTCAAGGCTGATCTTAGAGGGATTTCAGTACCACAGGACTCACTGAAGAAACTCTTTCATACATTTCTCAGTCCGACCTGTGAGTTTTGCTGCCTGACAAAATTACGTTCAGCAGTATCTATCAACTTTTTCACTGCAACTCTCGCCATGACATGGATTCTCTTTCGCTTTATCTCCCTCTGAGGTAGCTGAAAATACAAGTATGGATTTTGCTGATTCTCAAGGGGAGAAAAAAAAGTATTTTTCACCTATGATAGATTTTTCAACATTTCTACAGAAAAAAGAAGGAAGGAAACAAAGAACAAAATGGGAAGGGAAGGGAAGGGAAGGGAAGGGAAGGGAAGGGAAGGGAAGGGAAGGGAAGGGAAGGGAAGGGAAGGGAAGGGAAGGGAAGGGAAGGGAAGGGAAGGGAAGGGAAGGGAAGGGAAGGGAAGGGAAGGGAAGGGAAGGGAAGGGAAGGGAAGGGAAGGGAAGGGAAGGGAAGGGAAGGGAAGGGAAGGGAAGGGAAGGGAAGGGAAGGGAAGGGAAGGGAAGGGAAGGGAAGGGAAGGGAAGGGAAGGGAAGGGAAGGGAAGGGAAGGGAAGGGAAGGGAAGGGAAGGGAAGGGAAAGACTTTACAGAACTTTGAGTGTTTTGGTTGTCCTCAAATTACTTGGGTGAATTTTTTTGCTAGCAAACTCAGGAGTAGCATCTTTAATACTGAATCTATGCCTATCTTGTTGCTTGTAAATGCTTTTTTCAATCCCATTTCAGGATGGATCTATATCCTCTTGACAAAGCCAGAGGTAATATGTTTTCCTCAAGGAGGGATCAGGAGGAATTCTGATCCGCTTTAGTGTCTTGTGAGTATATGCTCTAGTTTGCAGGGGAAATTCCTGCTGTGCACAGCAGGAGCTGGTGCCAGGCTGCAAGCTCACAGGATATTTTGTGACAAAGTCTGCTTTCTTCCCATGTGTTTAAAATTAACCCGCTCTGCAAAATCTTGGCAACTGGCTTCATAATTTTGAATTTTTCATTGTAACTGAATAATATGTGGATGTAATAATATGTTATCCTTCTATCCACTGGGCAGTTACTTTTTTATTTGGTTGGGTTTTTTGTCTGATTTACTGGGGTTTTTTGATTTCTTTTGGGTCTCAGGGGTTTTGTTGATGAGTGGCACTTTTCCCAAAATCAACCTACTGATAATACATCCATCTCATGAGTTGATTGTCTCTTTGAAAAGACTGAGTGATCATCTTGAGCTGCTGTAAAGACTTAACATAAATTATTTACTTGACCTTTTTAGAACTGAAAATCTTATTTTTTTCTTTTTAGTTCATAGCAACAAATTTATTTTGTAAGTGGAGAGGAAGCTTTCCCTCCCATTCACCCTTTGCTTCAGAATGAGAAAAAATTATACATGCTGAGATTTTGCAAATTATATCACTCTAAATACCTCTTTATGGATTGGTTCAGGCTTCCCAAAAAAATGAATCCTTCTTATGAAAGTCATTAGAATTTATCCACTCGTTTTGAGAGAAGTGCCAAATTACCTACATAGTTAATATGTATGTGTTATTTAATCTGGTAGACTAAGTCTGTACCAGTAATTTAAAGTAGATTAAGTTGCAGCAGTAAAAAAAGTGTTTATAATTATTCCTGAACAATTCCATAGTTTGAATATCTTAACTGCACTATAAGGATTATATAAAAGTGATCACACCCGTCATTAAAATGTTTGCAACAAGAAAAAACTTTAAAGTTTTAGTCAGTTAAATTATCTTGCTGAGATATCTCATATGCTTCTTTTCTGCATTAAGGTTTCCTCAAGGACCTCAGCCTTCTACTGGGTGGTTATTTATATAAAGGAATTGGGGTTCACCAGGTATTATCCCATGCTGTGGCAACCCTGCTGTGAAGATGCTACACCCCTCTCACTGAGGCTGGTACAAACTGCATTGTTTTTTTCCCTAAGGTCATTCACACAGTTTAGGCTTGGGGGAAGGGGAAGGTGGATGCACCTATTGTCTGCCTCAATAGCAAAACTCCTACAGAATTAAACAGCAACACATTTTATGTTGTTTTGCGTGTCAGAATTCAATTCAGAAAGAACATTCCACATTTACAGTAATACCCAATCTGTTCTTAGACTTTTTAAAAAATATTGTATAAAGCCATATTAAAGTCTTATTGAAAAATTTTATTTCATTCTGGCCACTAATGCAGTTTAACAGGTTTAATAGGGACAGACTGAGAGCCAAAGTCCCCTCTTTAAAAAATGAAAAATCCACCCTTAAATACCTGCTTCTACTGGTACTGTTATGTCAGTATGTCTCAGCCAGTATCTTCAGGGAGTGAAAAAAACAATTCATCCTATATTTCCATCCATTTTGATCATTAGGATAAAAATATTTGTGTACCACCTAGGGTTCATCAGTTGCATGGGTAACCAAAGAATCCTTTCTACTTGAAACCAAATCACTTCTTCAGAAATGTCAAGCAAGCTGATACCACGGGAGACTTTAGTTAAAAAGAGCTAGCCTCTCCTGCTGAAGACAGACTTCTCTCTCCAAAGATTTATCTGCAATGAAATGACAGATAAATCCATCCTGGGTATTAGATAGTGATTGTGAAAAATTGAACAGGTGTAAAAAAGAGCTATAATTCAATATGCAGGCTACCTGTTCTTGACTTCCTTGTCATTATTCATAGGCAAACATTGCCTAGATCAGTGTCAAAATTGGGTTGTCCCTCTCTTTCTAGTAGATTGGTGTGCATACCTAGCAAAAATACATAATGTTCCTTAGGAAATCAAGTCACCATACCTCTTCAGCTGATTTCATTTAAATAATTTTATGATTCTGAGATCCATCTTTATACAAACAGCTGCTCATCTAGAAATGGAAAATCTACTTCATAGCAGAGCAACTCACATTCATCTCTCTGACTCCCAAGCTGAGGGCTGTGATCACCATGCTAGAGGTTATCAGTAGGGGCATCCTTTACTGCAGCTGCTGAAGCTGTGCCACAAGCTCACTGGAGGAGTGAGAACCTAGGGAGCTAATTTACTCTGGTGCTAAGTGCACTCATTTTCAAAGCAGAGGTCTGGGCTGCCTGCAACCATTTACAGATTTCTTTCCTCCTTAGGTAGAGAAAGTTGTGACAAAAATACATACATTTGTGACCACACAAGGACTGCAGACAAATTCTTCCATTTCTTTATAGCTCATAGGACTTTTTGATACATAGGAACATAACTTCAAAGGATTGGTTACAAGTATAATCCACTCTGCTACGAATTTAGTTAGGTGTTAAGGTGATTCTCACCAGATCTAGGAGACATGAGGTTAAATTGCCTTGGGCTGGAATGCATGCCTCTAGCCACCTACTGCCCAAAATTCTGGTATAACTCTTATCAATAAAATATCATGAAAGAGGAGAACAAAAGTCCCACAGATCATGCATGTTGAAGCTGAGAGCTCATGAGACACTGGCAGAGTCAAGCTAGGAAAGCACTCTGAACACTCAAGCTGGTCACTTAAAAGAGCAAATTAAGATGAGGTATATTAGAAGTCCCTCATCACCCTCTGCTGTTTAAAACAGACGGTTATTTGCCCTTTGGTCTCACAGTTCATGCCTCATCCTGTTCCTACAGAAATAAAAATAAACCAATCATGGCCTAACACTGGCCAGAAAGAAAATTTGAAAAGAGACATTTTGCTTTTCTGTGGCTTTAAATAGTGTTACTACAGCTTCTGCTTCTTCCAGCCCTGGCATACCCCAGACTCAGTGGTTTTCTTTTTCAGTGTAAGCACAGAATTTTATTTACTAAAGCATTTAACAGAAATCAATTCAAGTCCTTTATGCACCAAGGGAATCTTAAACATGTCTCTAGCCAGGGCAGTACCTCCAGCTCTGGCAAAAGCTACCTTGGTAGCTCCAACAGGGCTGAGGGGATATTGGCTACAGGAGACATTCAAGCAGAATCTTTGCCTGTGAAGGGATAAACTGATGTCACAGTTGTTGGGGTTTTTTTATTGAATACTTATTAATTACCTCAGCTGGAGAAGTAGCATTGACAGGATTCTATAAGGTATGGAAATCCTGGACATACACATCCTCCAATCCCTTTTCTTTTATCTGTGTGTGATGCAAGGAATTTCTATTACCTATACTTTCCACTCCTAACACATATTGATCAGTATGTCCCACACATTTTTTGCTCACTGTGGTTACATTTTGGGCAGTAATTTCCCACACCAAGATGTCAGAGTCCTGAAAGACATGAAATAAGTATTCACATGATAGCTCTTTCACAGTAATTAAACACATACTTGTTCTGATTATGTAGCGAATATGAACTCCACTGCCCTCCAAGAAAAAAAAAAACAAAACATTTTCAGTTCCATAAAGTATTATTTTCATGTGATCCTGCTTGTGCCCTACAAAATATAGTAGGATATCCAAGAAAATGTGCATTTTTATCTATTTAATTTGAACACATTTAGGAAGAGACTATTAATCAACTCTGAAGTTTTTGGTGTTCCCACTTTCAGGGAAACCATTGCTTAAAGCAAAATGCTTTATGAGTCATTGCCTGTATTAAGCTGCATGGTGGAAAACCAGACAACCTGCTGAATTCAGGTTTTTAAACTGAGTGTGAAGATTAGTACTATAAAAGACAAAGTCTATGGATAAAGCTTGTCAGGACAGACCAGGCTCAAAATATCCCTGGGCACATCCAAGTAATCTATGCACCATGAAAGTAAAGTTGTATGAATGTACTCATATCCAACCTTTTCAGCTTTCTAAAAAGATACTTAAATTTTCTATTTGCACCTCTCCTCGTGATATTTGTCATGTTTTGATTTGTTCAAGCACCATATAAAACCAAAAATCTCAGGGAATCCCTTTTCCTTCTCCCACTCTTTTCCAAATATCTAAATGCAAAAGCGAGCTGAATCTGGATTTCAAAACTTTCTTTCTACTGTCCATAATGACAAAACTAAGACAACATATGTGCAAGAACATCAAACCACACAACTCACAGATCTTTCATGATGGGAGCAAAGAATGGAAAGTAAATTTGCAAAATAAACAAAATAATTAACAAGAGTTAATTTTAAAATTCCATCCTTGGAAGGTAATGTGACATTAATAGAGATTACACTCTAGCCCAGAGGTCCTGCAGAGAGGCAAACAGATTTTCATTTCATTGCCTGTAGGCTTTACTTTTAGCATTTTTTTTTTCTGAACTTCCAACCAAACCTAATCCCTTGTTTCCTCTGAAAGCCTCTGTTGTTTTTCGTTATTATTTTATCTTATATTTTGTCACACGGTCTCAGAAAAAAACGTATTTTTGAACCACAAAAATTCAGAGCCTTTTTTTGTTTTTTACAATTTGTTGTGTCCTGCCTGTACAGTGATTAGAGACCTGACCTGTACTGACTGCAGATGCACTGGAGCTGTGGCCTGTGACTGTCCCAGCACAGCTGAGACATCATTCTTGGCTTTCCCCACAAACAATGCCTAATACAACCCCAAGGCCAGATGCAGAGGGCACAATCCTGGCCATCTTCATGCACACCAAGCACAGGATAGAACTGCACACCCTTTAACTGCTACATTGCCCTAAAGTTTGCCTCCCTCCACCTTCCCACACCTGCACCTGGGAATCAGAAGTACTGGCAGTAGCAACAAAAACTCAGAGCAACAAAAAAGACCCCTTCTGAAGATTTGCCCCTGGATATGACCTGGCCTTCATTTGTTTCATTCATTTGTAATGGCAACACACTGCTTGTATCAAAGCCATTCACTTCCACCATGAAAACAAACAGGTTGACTCATCAGTTATTAAAGAGATAATACCTTTTGCCTGCATGAGGTAACTCTGCTAGAATAAAATGAGTGAAAAATAATCCTGCTCAAAACCAACAGCTTAGTTGCAGTTAGTTTTTGTGAGGAGAGCTGGCTTTGGCTATCTCAGCTAAAAAGCTGTGCATTTCTCTCTGTATGACTGCATACACTGGCATAGAAATTTCTTTCTCATGTTGACCATGCAGGAGAAGCAATCTGCCAAGTTGCTTGACAAAGACAATCTATCCTTTACCCATTTAATCATGCACAAAGCATACTTAAACAGATGGGACCAAGGACTGTGGTGTGCATGTCCTGGATGCCAGACATGCTCTGACAGGTGAAATTAAGAAGCTCAGAAATGGCCCAGATGCAGCCAAGAACTTGTATCAGGTGTAAACCCACAGTCAGAGTGAGGGTATCCTATCTCCTTTCCACCCCTGATTTCTGCAGCCATTCAGTAAAACAGTTAATTCCGTTGTAATATTTGAAAAACAAACCCAAACTCACTATGGAAATCATTGCAGTGTCCTCTACTGGTTTTTTTATCCTAAATTATGACTTCAAAATGGACATAGAACTTTTTTTGGTTTATGATGTCTCCAGTTCTCACTCTTTAGGCCATGACAGACTTTTTTAGACACCAGTGTGCATCTGAGAGTAGAGATAGAACACTCTTGCCACTAAGAAAGAGTACAATTACACTGGGGACTGAAGATTACACTGAACAGAAGAGATTTGGACTTTCACTGAAGAAAACATTCTTTCCTTCTCCATTCACAAAAAAATTAAAAACTTTACTGATGCCACCTGATAACTGTTATTTTTTTACCTGTTTCTTTGCCAGTATTTACACAGTAACAAGCAGACACAGGTCAATAATAGGATCAATAAAAAGAATTAAAGTTAAAGGATATTAAAATTGCCATAATTATATTCCAGACAGAGCTGGGCAGAAAATTGATTCCCTGTCCTGCAAATGTTGAGATGTAAAACATATTCCTGTCTTGCATCAGAACAAAGCCAAGGATTTACCTTCTTTTTTTTTTTTTTTTTTTTGCTATTATTATGAAAAAATGGAAAAAAGGTCTGAAAAAAAAATAACAGAGGAAGACAGAAACAGATGAGCAGAGATGGGTTTTGAAATAGCTGATAGTCTTTTAGATAGGTCATTAAAACTAGATTTTAGGAAAGACTGAGTCCATTCCTTAGGCTAAATCAGAAAAAGTAGGAATTCAAACCTAAGTCTCACAAATCCCAGCTGAGAGCTTCAACTGTCAAGTTATTTTCCTTTTTTTGAAGGTGAGTCCTTCTTCCTGAACAATACTGTGTCAAAACAATACATTTCCACAGCATCACATTTAGAAAACGGGCCCTCTCCAATTTGTCACATTTCCAAACAACCAGGGCTACAGACTGCATGTTTATTGTCAGACTCATGGAACAGCTGCCTGAAGGTACCTCTATGCAAGCCCACAAATTCTACCTGTCATAAACAAAGAGCATTTTATTTTTTATCTTTCCCTCCAAATTGGGAATGGACATGACTTCTGACAGAATGAAAACTTTACAGAGAATAAGTTATATTGACAGTATTTTTAAAAATACTGTTTTTTAAAAACCAAAACCAACCCTTTATTTAAATTTTTGGCAACAGACTGTTTCCAATTTGGTTGTGATTTTTCTGCCTTTTACTCTCTACTGCAGGTTCATTTTCCCTTTCAGGAGCAAAACCAGATATGAATATTCCCATTTCCTCTCCTCCTTCCTCCAATCTCCACAGCATGCTTCACCTTCCTCTCAGGCTATTCAAGTATTTGGGAAGCTGTGTTGTAAACCAGATGGGAGAAAGTGTTCAGACTGGAAAATAAACTGTTGCAAAATCTTTTGTCAGTCTACCTCCTGCTTTCTGGTAAAAAATTCATAGACAAGTCACTACCTACAAGATGTAAAGTTGAGTAGAAACCAGAAAGTTCTTGTTCATAGTTCCACTGATCTCCGGCCTCATGTCTTTTCTTGCTCAGGCTGATCACACACAGGCAGATTAAAACTCACATTCAATCCTTCCTGTTCCATGTTAACATCACACCAGCAAACCAGCTACCAGCAAACCAGTAGCTTCTCAGAACTGCATTGAAGTATAGTGGAATCCTGTGGCAAAAGCAAGCCTCCAGCATTAATGCCACACACACTGGCACCACCTTGTGTGGTCTGAGCTTCAAGCATCACTCACCCAAAACAGACAAATTAACTATAACCAGGATAGATAGTAACATAGTTTACAGACTACAAGCTTTGTCACATTGGAATATATATTATTTGTCCTTTCCTTTCTATGCATCACTGAAGTAATACTGTAGCCCCTGTGATTTGCCTTTTTTTTTTTTTTTTCTTTTAAGTGTAATTTCTTCATTAGACAGTGGCTTTTGTCTAATATTGCCAGCCAGTATTAGGAGTTGTAGACTGAGACCTCCTGAGATGGCAACTTATGCACAGGGAGTCTTTTCACAGCTGGAGGAGAAGTGATATATTCAAAGTCTGTAAAAGGGAACCCAGTAAAACTAAATCTCCCAAATTACTTTTTGAGTATGCTTGGCATTCTGTCTTGTTAGTGTAAATATATATAAAAGTCTCTTGTTAGCAGGAATGTGACAAAGTGGACATAAGGGAACAAAAGTGGCATGGTTCATTGAAAGAGCTGTTTCCTATAAAATGAGATATTTTTCTGGTCATTTGGTCAGCAGAAGGTTATAGATGCTTCCCCAAAGTTTGTAATGCTGCAAAAACTCTTGGTCACTAATGAAGAACTGGACTGACTTTGTAAAGAGTAACTTTGTGCAATTCTGAGACCTTCTGCTGATGCCTGCTTGTCTGTGCTCCCGGGCACAGCCTGAAGGTCAGCAAGCACAGACTCTCACCAACATCTGCACAAGCCCACGATGGATACACACCGCTACATTAGAGCGTTAGCACTGGGGCAGGCTCGGAGAGTGAATAGAGGGAGTTCAGTCCAAGAGAAAGAAAAACAACCAGAATGAAGATCAAGAAGTGGGAACAGCAGGTAGATAATTGTTTTGAAAAGTAGGTATTTATTTCTCCTATTCTCCCTTGCTAACTTCAAACCATGAATCTAGGTGCTGCTCTGAGAACCTAGTAATCTGTAAGCTTTATGGAGCAGACATTTTCTCACTTGTCTAGTGTTGGTTGGGTCTATTCCAACAGGGTCCTAAATAACAACAAGGCCCTGGCTGACAGCAGCCAAACTGAAAAGTGGTGATGTCCACAGAAACATAAAATGCAAACCATATTGGCTGGTGAGAGGTTGACCTCGGGACATCCTGATAAACCTTCAGCCACTGTACTAAATACTGACAAATCTGACTAAATAAGACAAATCTGCCAGCATTGTCAGTGTAGGAAGGGGTTAAAGAAAGCAAAACAACTCAGTTTGATCCTTAGTGTGTGCAGGAAGACACACACTACCCTCCAATCCCAACACAGCAAAAGAAGAGGAATAGCCTATGATAGTGATGCAAACCCAGCCCTGAAAAACTCCAGCCAGTGCCTAAACAGTTAACATAGCAATGTGGCTTCTCCTCAGCAGACATCTATGTACTCAGCTGCGGTATTTCTAGGGAAAACAAAACTGAAGAACTGAACTTCACTCTTCAGTGAAGACAAGACACATAAAAATTGCCATGATGTAATCACTCGAGGTCAGCCATGCATATATGGGCATTGGATCAGATCATTATGTGGGTGCTGAAACGACCCAGAAAGCAGTGCTAGGCTAAATATTTGCTAATGTAGCTCTTCATCTAGCTTGCTAATTCTCTTGACAGATGTTTTACAGTAGTTTATAGATGGCAGCTATAGTTTTGACAACAGCACATAAGACACGTGCATGCTAGTGCAGATTTATCACTGTGGGATTGGTGGGCAGGGATGTTTCAGCTCCACCTAATACAACACTTCCACAAGTCAGAATGTGTATTGTGATGACATGATTCCTTCACCTACATCGGTGATTGTGTTTCTCTCCCATAAATGTTTGTGGCTTTATTCTCGTGAGCAGAATCTCTTCCATTGAACAGATCTAATCTATTACAAATACACACATAACCAGAGAAAGGACCAAGGAAGAGATTTTATACCACTAGATAAACATCAGCACAATCTACGAAGAAGGCATTTTTGTGTTGTCAATTTTTATGTGTAGGAATGAAGGGTAGTTTTCTAAATGATGAACTACCACAGCCTCCTGGAAAAATTCCTATGCCCCTGTAAACACATGAAGATTTAACAGAGAAAATTGTAGATTTTCACTTAAAAAGGAAATTTGAAACTGTTCCCAGAGCAACCATTATGCACTAGTGGAAATGAATTAAGCCAGGCCGTTTCACCATAAATGTTAAACACACACTCAACTCAAACTGTAAAGTCATCCCAAATTTGCAGATATTTTCTTGCTGTCATTGCCTGAGATAAATTTTATTGCTCACTAGAATTCCCCAGCTATTTCTTTTTCATTTTCAGACACACAAAACTACATTATCAAAGTGCACACATGCTGACTTCTCATTTCAGTACTCTGTGTCTCTTGGAGACTCAGGACAATGTGGTAATCTATTAAACTGGCTCAATTTTTTTTTTTTTTTTTTAAATCATAAAGGTGGTTAAGGTAAACACTACTGAAAAATCATCATATTTCCAGTAGTTCTGTTTTCTTCTTCAGTCATTCAGGTGTGCCATATTCAAACAAGCTGAGCACATGCAAGATTTACTTTAAATACAGTCGAGTCAATTCAAATTTTTTGTGATGCTGCCCTCTATGCTTGATCTGTAAAAGGACCAAATTTAAATGAAGTAATTGGAAATTTTAATCTTTGTTGTGAATGATGGCCATATTGATCGGGCAGCACAGCAGAAGAGACAGGGTTTATGAGAGGAGAAGTAAGTCATAGAGCTCATAAAAATTTTCTGAGAGAAAAAAAATTGCACTAATATACACATGTATGTCACAGTGAGAAACTGCAGCAGTTGCATCCTTGTCTTGTGCCCATCATAGTCCTCATTATCAAGAACAATTGTGTTCCAGAAAAACCTTCCCTTAATTTACCATTCCTGGGTTAAAGAAGAATCTCCTCAGAATGTTTAATATTACAGCAATCACATCATCTATATAACTGCTCACAATATATTAAAGTTAAGTGACTCAGTCTTCAGGAAATCATATTAACAATGTTCATGCCAAAAGCACTGGTTTCTGTGGTAGAGTGACTGCCTACCATGCCAATGTTTCGTTCCTATCCTTAAGAGTACCTAGAAAATTGGGTTTTCACAATTCATCTATCCATTCTCAACCAATAAATGCCATCAGGCAGAGATTGTCATAATTAGCTATGTTACTCATAACTGTTTCCTCTCACCATACAGTTTGAAGAACAGAATTTTTACTATTTGCATTTAGTAACAGATTATGGAATAACACCATTCATTTTTCTTTAAATCTGTAATTACTATTCCCAAACCAAAAGGAAAAGTGATGCCAGAAGGCCAATTCTCAAGTCAACAAGATGCTGGTATGTGCTGCTCTGTACTTAAGAGCAGGACTCTATCTGAGCAGATCCCATCTTTGCATTCGCTTTCTCCCACATTGATCCAGCTGCCAGCATAGAGCTCTCCAGCATGCTGGAGTCAACCATTGCTGAAAGAGAGAGCTCATTTCCTTCTGGAGCTTCATGTGTAATCCAATTCCTTAAAATAACCCTTATATTCCAGATTTCAATCATGGGGTTTATAGCTAGTTCTTTATCATGTGATTTTTTTATTCTCAGAAGCAGTTCACAGACTGTGCCTAACATCCACAACCTAGAAATGTTCATAATTGCACTTTGACACAGCAACCCGTTCTGAATGCCTGGATGAAGATATTAAAATTTGGGTTTGCAGCTTTTCCCAAGCGCATTATCTATGCACTGTGTCTGCGAACACGTCTAAAAACCATACGAATGGTTTTTAGAGGTGTTGACCTCCACAGCTCCAGTTCAATTCCTGCAGTTCCCCAGCTAGTATAGAGCAGAAATGAAGCCACTGTAGTGGCAGAAGTTCAGCTTCAACACACACCTCTCACTTCGAGCATGAGCCATCTGCAAACAGTGTCACGCACAGAGCACATTTTGGATTGTTGGGCCAAGGCCAAGCTGGAGCCCAGGGCCGTCACAAAGGACAGGATCTTTCAAATGCAGCAATAGACTGGAGACAAAAGGAAGGGCCAGCCTGCTGATAATCTGCACTACACATTATGATATAGTGGTTTGTTTCTGTTTAAATTGACACTAATTTAGGTGCTATTGCCATAGATTAAAATAACTGCTGAATCTCTCATTTTTGCCTGATAGATGACTACAAGGCTAAGTCCAAGAAGTGTCACACCTGTTCCTTACACATATCACATCAGCAATACCTGTTTATGCAAAGGTTGCTTTTGCATATATATGCATACAAGCTTCTTTTCTACTTTGGATTTGAATTCAAGTAAGGGGGAAAAGGAAGGATAAAGTAAGGCATGGAGGATTTTCTAGGATAATCTGATAGCTCAAAGCACCTGAAAAGGTGTCCTGCACACCTCCTTCCTTCAATGTTGAGCTCTCAGCCACAAATTCCCTCACTCCTCCATTCCCCACTAGACCTCTTGCTGAGATGCATCTATTCATAAACCAGAAAACTAGTTCAGGAAAACAAAACAAAACAAAAAAAGATAGGTTTATTCCAGGTAAACAAATCGATTCCTCTCCATAAGAGGTCAAATGCCACTAATGCCAATGCAAATCTCAGTGTATGCTTGACTTGGAAATTAGCTGTCTAACATTGTTTCAGCTTTATTGTGTGGCTTCATCTTAAAGAAATGCCAGCATATTTGGCTAGCTTAAAGATCAAATGCAAGATCTATGCAGGGATTTTCATTCCATTCATGGCTGTCCAGGATATGCATCTCCATCCCTGAATTAGGCTGTGGGATCACTACTTCTGCAGGGATTCTTTCAAGGCTGCTATGAAATTCATAGTTTGTATCTTGCCACATAAACCCAGAAAGCTTTCTGAGGTCATATCCTACTGCAGCACTGTTAACAGCAGGCTAAGCCACACTGAAATACTTCCAAATGAAAACAGTGGGGGAAACAAATGACAGATATTCAACCTTCAAATTGTTTCTGTATTTACTGCTAGGATGAACCACTTCACTGGGTAAAAATTTCACTCTAGTTTCAGCTGACAGCACCGAACAAGATTGCAGAGCCAGGTCAAATATGCCAATAAACTCAAGCAATTCTATTTTGTCTAGGGTAAAGATAGATTTTCAGGTAATTAAGAAAGAGAAATATAGCTTAATTGCATGATTGCACAAATATTGTACACCCACATGGCCTCATAACAAGACACCACAAGACTTGTAAGTTTTATGCAGATAAAAAGAGTCCATTATTAAACTTAAATGTTGAGACAACTTCCTGAATGGTTAACAAGACAGATATACACACTAGACAGCACGTGGAAGAGAAGTGAACTCAACCAGAAATTAGAGCACAACACTACTAAATTCAGCAAAAAAAAACTTTCTCTCTTTGCAGAGCCTGTGGTGGTTAAATGCATCATCTTATCAAACTTCAAAATAAATAATTGTGCAAAGTTTATTTTCCCTCAATATTTAGCTTTTCTTCAATTAAATACTAAAACTTTTACTTGAAAAAGAAGAAGAGGCAAAAAAATTCTCAGTTTTCCAGTATCTTGGTGTTGGTGTTGATTTATTTGCCAAAGAACACCTCCCTCAGAGGAGGATAACTAGGATCTTCTTAATCACTTCCCATGTGTACTAACAAATTTATATTTTTATTTTTTTCTCTACACAAAAGACATGAACTACAATCACTTTCATTACAAAATCTTTACAAAATCATAATGTATTTTGTAAATGACTAACAGTTAGACTTAAAAAAAGGAAAAGCTACATAATGCTCTGAGACTTGATTTATTCTATAAATTTGTGCCAGTCTGTGACAGTTACATTACAATGACATTACATCATTGTATGACATCTGCTGAACTGAAAGGTTCCCTTCCCAAGGCAGAGCTGTGGATGTTTCCTTTCATTTGGTAATATTGCTCATCTCCTTTGTACTAAACTTCATCCATATGTTGTCAGAGTGATGTGGGATGACTGCTCTACTCCTCTGTATATCATGTCAATAGGATGAGGGCATTGAAGGCAGCATTGTATCAGTGGATACATTACCTATGTTTTATTTCCCAGGGAAAGGAAGAACAATTTAAATACAGGAACTGAAATATATTTACATATTCCGTAGTCAGTTAAATTTATTATAAATCAGCTCGGCTACCAAATGGGGCTTCTTGTCACACAGCCATGGCTGCTTCTCCCTGCCTTCTGTTTCTGCCAGTCCCAGTGTTCATCTGGCAAATCACATCAGGGAACAGATCCAGTAGAAAACTTTTTTTTTTTTTTTTTTTTTTTTCCCCAAAGCTGAGTTTTCATTCAGATGAACTCCCTACTTCAGCTCATTCATGGCTGCACAAACAGCAGTGACAGCATGAGGGAGGCAGTACAAACAGCCCATGGTGTAAGACAAAGTAGACTCACCCTTTTAGCAGCAACAGCCATTTATCCTGTTTAAGTTCATCATGGACCTGTGGCACTAGTTAAGTGGTGCCAGTCACAATATGGATTATCTAACTTTCCTGCATATTACTTTCTCAGTCAATTAGTGGCCAATTTCAGCTAATCTAAGGTAAGCCACTCTTAACATGGAGCAAAAAAAAGCTGTTTGGGTAGTTCATACTGTTCATTCACACTGTGTATGCATACACAGAAATGCAGAGGCAACAACAGCAACCTCTCTAGGTGATCCTATAAGAAATTTCTAACAGCAATAAGAGCTGGTCTGACCAGCCTCTGTTGAGAAAGTTCTGTGATATTGTAAAAATCATTCAGTCTAACTGTGTAGAAGTTTTACATAGCCTTTAGAAAGAAATCCACTTGGGTAGATGTCAAAAGCCTTAGTAGCAAGCCAAAGACCATAAAAAATAAAGAAATAACTCTCAGGCTGGCTAGTATTACATCTTTCTGTCCACTATTCTCAACACTGAATGAGTTAAACACAGTCTGAGACATCCCCACATAAATTGCCCAGGGTCTACCCTTTCCTCAGATAACCCTGACTGAGAGTTTTGCTTCACTGAAGTCTGTAATACCAAGATTTCAATAAATGTTCATGGAGGCTAATTGTTTTTCATTATTTTCCATAATATTCTGCATATCTGATTTAACATTGCCCAGTTTGTTTAGAGATCTAGTCCTAATCCAAACCTGGAATTTTGGAATTTTCTAGTCAGCAGATATTTTGGCTGCACTGACCAGAGCTGAGCAGACCCTGTGCAGGTTTCCTAACTGCTCCCAGAAAAACACAGACACTCAGATTTTCTTCATCCTTGCTTCTGATTTATTCAATGCTACCTCCAGTCTTTAGGCATCTATTTATCCTTAAGTTTTCAGAAATACAGGGTATCTACAGAGCAATACAGTAGCTATGAGACACAAACATACCAAAACCCATAATGTATTATCCACATTTCAGCTCTCAGTGTAGTCATTCACTTGCATTTTGGGAGAGTGCCAGAAGATGCAGGCCACAGACTACAGTTCCTGGCATCAGCACAAGAGGAATTTTGTGCACCAATAAAGTAGCACCACATTTTCCTGCCACACTTACCCATACAGGCTACCTGATCCGCTGTCGGAACTAACTGTGCTGAGCAGCCCTAATTAATGGTTAGCCATCTCCTGTGTATGCAGGGCTTGATTGAAATGCTCAGGACCAGTGCTTTGGTTGGCTCCACTCTTATCTTACTTGAAGCTGATAAAAGGAGTGTGTCTACCCTTACTGCCGCCCCTCACAAATCCCTGGGCAGAAGCAATCACTCTCTGGCAGATTCTGTCAACAACAAACAGCAGCGCTTTTCTGCAGTGTCACACCAATCTCACCTCTGGTGCAGTCAGGCAACAGCAGCATCTGAGCAGCTTTCTCTATCCCCATTCCTATGCCTGAGGAATACCCTATTCCTTGATGGTGAGGCTGTAGGGAGAAGGAAGAAACAAGGTATCAAAAGCAAGAAATGTTTACCGACTGCTTTACAGTTCTCCCAGGTTGTTAGCTCTTGCAGTTACAGGAATGAATTCTGATCTTGAGCAAATGGCACAGGGTGTGAAAATAGATCAGTGTTTCTTCACCAGCAGCTGCATTTTGAATGTTACCTCTAGTACAGGGCTGGGAATTTGGTACCCAAAAAATTCTCTAGGAGAATTACATCGACACTGCATTTTAGTAAAAAAACCACTATGTGATGTTCTTGTGTTTACTTATCTCTGTTTATGTTTTTTCTGTCTTCCATCTATGGAAAGAGGAAACAAGAAGCTAAGTAGTAAATGACAGCATTTAAGCATCTCAATATTGTAACTTAAAGTGATACTACCAGTCAGACTTAACTGAAAATTAGTATTTTTTTCCTAATGTGCTAGCAAAGAAACCCTAGGACAAATGTAACTACAGGTCTTCTTTTTAAAGTCAAAATACTAGCCCCATTATACAGTTAGAGAACTCAAATGGAAACAAGAGTTTTTTGAATTATAAGCATTTTCTAAAAGTAAACATTTTCATGTGAGGATAATACATAAACGTTTTCTGAATACATGCAAAAATGACATCTCTTTTAGTTGTGTGAAACATTTCATAGTCCTAATTCAGAGCAGTATCTGTTGTTATGACAATACTTTAAAATATGTTAGGTTTTAAGCATGCACCTAAACTTCAGCATGTTTAGTTACAACAACCACAGCAGGCAGAGGCAGACAACAGTGTGAGTAATCTGTCTCTTCAAAGATGTTGCTATTTAAGATAGAAAAACCAAAATCCCTTCCTGAATTAACACGTTGTGATTTTTATCGTAACACACCTTCTGTGAAACATCTTACCCACAAACATTAGGGTAAAATTCTGGTGCTGATTTAGCTGAATTGCACACAAAGGTACATCAGTCTCTCAATTCTAAAAGGCATGGTACTTCAATACAAGTCTGTGCAATACAATATAATCTAGTCTATTATATATAGAAGAATATAGCTTCATCTAAATCCATTTAAGTTAGTAACAAACATAAAGCACACCATGAAACAGGATGCCATGAAGATAAAGGGTTAACATGTATCTACTAGAAAATGGTTGAGCTTAGAACAATTGGAGCCAGTAATTGTAGCAGCACTGAGAATGCCTTATCCCCTACGATTGGTGTAGCCCTGCAGAGCACTCTCTGCAAGCATTGCCTGCAGAAACAGCCATTTTAAATCTTCAGCAATTCTGTTCTGTCCTCTTGCTGATGACCAGTGTACTCACAGGACACATGAAAGAGTGTGTCATCATACAGTCATAGAATGTGCTGGAGCTGGAAGGGACCCCAAAGATCATTGAGTTCCAACCCCCCTGTCATAGTCAGGGACACCTTCCACTAGACCGGGTTGCTAAGGGCCTCGTCTAGCCTATCCTTGAACACTGCCAGGGATGGGGGATCCACAACTTCTCTGGGCAATCTGTACCAGTGCCTCCTCAGCCTCACAATAATGAACATCTTCCTAATAGCTAATCTAAACCTGCCCTTTTTCAGTGTAAAACCACTGTCTTTTTATCCAGACCCTTCTCTTCACCGGGCAGAACTGCCCCAAATCTCTCCACCTGTCTTCATAGGAGAGGTGTTCAACCCCTCAGAATACCTCGTGGCTTCCCCTGGACCTACTGTCACAGGTCTACATCCCTCCTGTGCTGGGAACCCCAGAGCTGGATGCCGTGTTCCAAGTGGGGTCTCAGAAGAGTGGAGCAGAGGGGCAGAATCACCTCCCTTGACCTGCTGGACATGCTGCAAGCATACACTGCTGGCTCGTGTCCAGCTCTTCATCCACAAGAACCCCCAAGTCCCTCTTCTCAGGGCTGCTCTCTGCAACTTCTCCCAGTTTGTGTTCATGTCTGGGAATGTCCCAGCCCAGATGCAGCATCTTGCACTTGGACTTGTTGAATTTCGTAAGGTTCTCATGGGCCCAATTCTCAAGCTTGTCCAGGTCCCTTTGGATGGCATCCCATCCTTCTGTTGAGTCAACTGCACTGCTCAGATTTGTGTCATTTGCAAACTCGCTGAGAGTGCACAGGACCCCACTGTCTGTGTCATTGAGGCAAACATTGCAGAGCAGTGGTGGTCCCAAAACAGAGCCTGAGAGACATCACTCATCACCAGTCTCCACCTCAACACCAAGACCTTGACCACAACTCTCTGGCTGTATCCAGCCAGACAGCCAACTCCTTATCCATTGTACTCTCCATCCATCAAATCCACCCATCTCAAATCTGGAGATAAAGAGCTTCTGAATAGCTTGTATTCCAGTTGTATGGTGTTTCCCACTCTTTCTGTGCTAGCAATTATGCCATAGTTTTCTAATTTCACAATTATTTCCAACTTCTCTTGCAACTTGCTACCCCTGCTGCTGTACACTTGTGTAAGAGAATGTCTTCAAAACACTCTCCATCTGCTTTAGTTCCAAGAGGGTTGACTTTAATTAGGACAGCTATCTTTGCAAATTAAGCCAGCCTTTGTACCAAATTGAATGAGAAATTATCACAGCTTCCAAACCATTAGTTCAGATGGGGCAAATCTGACAAGTGACTGCCACAGGGACTTACAAACAAGGGATGATGATGTCTTTAGTCAGTGCAGCTAAGTGCCTACTTCTGAGGTGTGATCTTGTACCTAGCCAAAGTGAAATTTGTACTAGCTTGGTTTGCAGTGACACACTGAAAACATCCCTCTTCTACAGGCCCCTCCAAAACAAAACAAGTTGTACTGTTGCAGTTTCTTGCCACAGCTTAAATAACGGCCACGTACACTCAGTGGTACAAAATGTGACAATATGATGAGAAAAGCCTGTCCAGCGCTGTTTTTTTTAGCACTGCCCAGCTGCAGGCCTTTTTGCTCATGATCCTGAGTCATAGCAAAGCCATGTGAGTGGTCCTAGCCCATTTCACTACACACAGTAAATTATACATAGGTGTCTGCTGATAGTGCACAAACTCAGACTAGGAATACCCACTTAATGGCCTAAATTTACTAACAGTAAAAATTTTCAGAAAACGTTTCAAAAGGTTATTAACAGTTCTGATGAGACAACAATCCTCCTTCGAGGACCTTATACCGTTTTTTCCAGTATTTTTAGTAGAAATCTCTAAAGCAGGTTTTAAAGATCTCTGCTGCCGAGCAGTACAACCTCATAAAGCAGATCGTGGTGGAAAACCCTGGCAGAGACAAGGCGTGTAGGAAGAGCTGAGGCTTTTTAACCTTCATTATATATACCTGCTCGCTCCAGTTTACGATACACCTATTGCAGTTCTGTAGAATGTTTATTTGTTTTCCCTATGCAGTATATGGTGGTACAAAGTCTTCTGCTTTGAGAAATACACTGGAGCTGAGATTTTCCTGCCTTGGGCTTTTCGCTGAGCTCATGGGCCCTTAAGTCTCCCCCCAGCAGTAGGTGTCCCCACCTTGCTCCACCCTTCAGCAGTGCACGTAAATCGGGGGCTGGCCAGGGAGTCCCAGCCCGGAGGGATGTTCCTGGCGCCCGGCGAGGGCTCAGCCAGCGCTAAGGCTGGCGACTAAGCCTTACTGTAAGCCGGACAGCTGGAGGAAAGTTTCTTTTTCCCCGCTTTCTCTTTCCGTCGGTGTCTTACGGTGCGAGGACTGCCGCATGCAACAGCGCCAAGTACAGGGCTCTGCACATCTTCCTTCTGCTCAAGCTCTCCCGGAGGACCTCACGGCTACTCCAGGCTGCAGGAAAATGTACTGGGCAAATCAGGTTAGGTAAGTTTGCTTGAGATGCCGGGAACTTGCTCTAGCCAGGGATGCTTATACCTTTTAAAAGTTCACACATTAACCATTCGTTTTAGTGTTTGTGTCTCACTAGCACAAATTTACTTATGGTTTGGGGGTTTGGGGTTTTTTTTCTCTTTATTTTTTTCCAGAATTCTTTTCACTGTGACTCTGGTCTGGCAGGCTGTTCATTTAGAAAAAGGTAAGGGAAACTTCATGTTTCTCCCCGCTCCCCTGCGTTTTTCTACATTTACAGTGTGCATTTCTTCATTACAAACTACCCTTCCCTTACTTATTTGCGCTTCTTGTCAAGGCCCTGAAAAAGAAGAACGTAAAGAAGATGTGAAAAGTCTCAATGCCACAGCACAAAAGCAGCAGCTCAAGAACGAAGGGACCTTTATAAGTGCGCTCAGTGACATGAATCAGAGCTACGAAAGTAGAAAGCAACAGAGTTCCAGGTCATTCGTACCTTTCACTGGAATTACAGAGAGTAGGTAACATTATTTTTGTAAACAATTACATAAAATTACTTTCAAAAAAATGAATATAGTAATGATTCAAATGTTGTCCTTGAAGATTCCAGCTTGCTGATTTTCTGGGGCCACCCATTTAAATTATATCCATGGCCACTTAGTAAATGGCAATAAAAATTTAAGGTAGAACTGAAGGTCTCACTTGCAAAATGTGTTAAGGAAAAACATTAAGGAAGTATACTAAGAATGAAGAAGTGTTTGGCCCTTTGTGTTTACAAGAGCATCTGTGAAATTTTGTTATTCTGTATATTTTCTAAAATTCACGGTTGTTTCATGACCATAAAAATGTTTATTTTATAAAAAAAGGGTTTGAGTTGCCTGAAAGTAACAGTACTAACAGGGAAAAAAATAAAATATTCTGTTTCCTCCCATATATATAAAGTTTTAAGTTGGTGCTCAATCCCAGGAAAAGTTTTAAGTGAGCATTCCCCCTGCCTCAGAACCAAGTAACTTCCCAGTAACAAAACCTCTTTATTCCAAAATAAGCATAACCCATCACCTCCCAGTAAAAATGCCCCATTTCTTAGTGTGATTGAAACCTGTATCTGTCAAAGTGAAATATTTCACTTGAACACATCCTGCTGCTACAGAATTTGCCAGGCGTTGCTTCTTCACTGTCCTATAATCCCTAGTAGCTTGTTTCTAATCCTTAACTAAACAAACTGGGTTTAGCTGAACAAACACTCCTAACAGGCATATAATTTTATTGTCTCTAAAGACAATAAAACTAGATATCCTTAAGAGACTTCAGGAACTGGAGAGACCTGAGAGAACAAGTGAGGAAAAGGTTTCAGAGCCCCTGAGATGCCTGTTAACCTCTCTAATATTGTCTTGCAGGTAAAAAACTGAATAGACACTGCTGCCAGAATGGAGGGACTTGTATCCTGGGGACCTTCTGTGCCTGCCTAAAGCACTTCACTGGCAGATACTGTGAACATGATGAGCGACTAAGGTAAAAAAAAAACTGAGCAAAACTAGGAAATGAGTGTGGTGCTCTGGATGGCTATTTTCTGTGGTAGGGTCAGGGATGTACCAAATATCTCTCTTGTCGTTGACAGCAACTGCGGCAGCATTGCCCACGGCGTCTGGGTGCTGAAGGGCTGTTGGCTGTGTCGGTGTGGCTTTGGTACACTGCACTGTCTCTCAGAAATAGTGCAGGGTAACTGTGGTAAGAAATGGCATTAAATCTAACATTTTTATCCCGTGGGTGACAGAATTGCCTTCTGCAGTGTTGGGGTACTCAGAGGGTGCTGTATGTGCACGAGTTGGACTTCTACAGTGGGTTGCTTTGCTTCAGAGAATGCATTAGTGAGACAGTAAAAAGCGCTGCTCTTGACTGCATTGACTGTCACATAAGACACTCTCAGATATTCATAATTCTGTACAATAGGAAACCTCCTGCCACTCTAGTTGAAGATTACAGAGGTTAAATACTTCTCTGATCTGCAAAATCTGTACATCTATGAGTTCCCACTTAACCAGGACAATTTCTACCATTATACTAAATCCAAGCACACAGACATGTTTCTTAGATAAAGAAGAAAACAAAGTAATGTATACTGGTGTGGTAGAAGTAGAAACTGGTATTTCACTAGAGGAAAAAATTGTGTCTACTTAACACACAGAATCATCAATCATCATACATCAAACTGAATCATGACACAAAACTGAATCTTTTTTTAAGATCTGTGTCTCAATCTTTAGAATATTCTTGTATCAGTTTTAAGACTGAACACACTCCACAAAAAAAAAAAAATAAAAAAAATGTAGTCATTATCCTGATCAGTGTAAAGCAGTGCTGCTAGTCTCCTCAAAAACACCGTATCATTTTAAGGCAAGTCTTTCCTATATCAGCCTGTGAAATTCCCTGAATATATAGCTGAATATTTTTGAAAACAGTTTATCAATTAGCATAAAGATTTAAAGAGTTGCTACACTAGTATTATTTCCCATGGAGAACTGACTGATCCAGAGTGCTCTCATTACTCTTGAGATCACAAGTAAGGATTTTATTTATTCATTTATTTATTTATTTATTTATGTAGTAGTAGTATTTTCTCTTCAGTGGCAAAATCGATGCAAAATGTTCTTGCCCTTTCCACCCATAATATTCCAATCCCATCCCGTGCTTTCCTTCAGTTGGCCGACATCACTACTTGGCAGGGTATGAAAACAAAACATCTAAAGGGTTTCAAGATTCATTTGCACCCCAAGCAGTCTCTTGTTTCCTGACCAGATTCCTACATGAGTAGCAGTGCATTGAAGCTGTGGCTTCTGAGCTGTAGCACCAACTCAAATGTAAATCAAAACATTAGAAAGGTGACATTCCTATCTTTGTAACCCCAGAGGGAAAAAAAATCCACAAGAAACACTTGAAGTTTTCTGTGTTGAGCATGTATGTGGCACACAGCTTGCTCATTAAACACTTTACATGTTCACCTTGGAATCGGCCCTATTCCTCATTACAGGAGCAAAAGGCATAATGGGCCTCTCCATGTTCTGTATCATCAGTCTACTGCTTACTACTCTTGAGCTCAGCTTAATAAAGACGATAAAGGTCCCGGCAGAGAATGCCCTCAGTAGGGACTCCGTACTTTGGCGTACAGGAGGGTATGGCTTCTCTGCTTTTGCTAAAAGCGAAGTCCCTTGTTAAAGAAGGGTTAAAAGCCGACATTCAGGCTTGAGTGCTTACCTCTTGTGAAGTTCTTCCTCTTGCTTTTGCTTGGTATTTACTTTTGATTATTCTGAGATTAATGCCTGCAAGAGCTGATAAGTGCTATCTGTTGCTCCTCAAACGATCATTGATGGGACATCTATTTACATTTCTCCCCTGAGAATAGTCCCTTTGATTGGCTTTAACAGCTGATACCTTTAACTTAAGTACCTGTGAGATGTCAGAGGACTTTTCAAGTATGTTGAAAATCCTTATGTTTTCAAATTTACATATTTACTCATTAACCATTTTACTTTCTTGATTTTTATTTCTTTTAAGAACTGAAATCGGAAACAGAGGAAATTATCAGACTGTATTCTAATGGCTTAAGATTACAGCAAACAGTGTTTTCGGTCATTTGCCTGCTCACCATCCTCCTGGAGTTCTGCTAGCTGGCAGCTGTGAAACTGGACAAGGGGAAGTACTCAGGGCTGGTATAACCCTCACCGTGAATCATACATTTCTTCTATGAAATACGGAAGACTCTTCTACCTGCATCTTGGAGGCAGATTAAGATGTATTAGTTAAAGATGAGAAAACTGGGTTATTATAAATTCAGATTATATGAATGTGAAGTATTTATTATTATATTATTATATTAATACTGCTATCAATGTCTGATTCTAATGATTCTTTTATTTCCAAAATACTGCTCTTCCAGTGGAAGCAAACCCCCCCAATATTCTATGCCTGAAGTATTGCAAGTTATGGTTATTTCTTATGTATACAGTACAACTCTTAACAAATAAAACTGATTTCATTTCTGAAAACTTTTTGTTTAACTTTATTTAAACTTGAAAATTCCTATCTACCACTTGTCATTATATTTTTTCATGTAAGAAAAGTGCAGGGTAGAATGAACAAACAGAAATTTGACGACATAAGGAGGGGTTTAAGAGTAAATATCTTTCAAGCCCTAATATAGAGAACTGTAAAAGTTCTGTAGTCTTTCAGCATGAAATTTATTACAGCAAAATTGTATTTATGCATAATCTGCCTGGCAGGAATCATATGTATATTAAGAACACATAAGTGATGGTTATTTGTCTTTTGAGGGTTTACTTCATATCCTAGAAATACGAGTGTCTCTTTTTTTAAAATGACAGCAAAGAGCAACTTAGTTTAATTTTTTTCTACAGAAAAGTTTTCTTGATTTATATATAATCCAAAAATTAGTATATCTAGGCTACAAAATACAAAATGTTTGAACATGTAAGTGCATTTTAATGCAAGTTTATAAAGCAGAAAAAGGTTCATTTTGAAAAAAATTGCAAAGATAATACTAAAATGTATCTTCATCCTTTTAAAGTGGAAGTGCCACATAGAACAATCATAATTTTATTGACTAAAAACACATTACTGAGAAGAAAATTCTTTATGTCTTTTAAAAGTTTAATATATTCTTAATTTTTTTATTTATTTGGTGCCAAAAAGAACCAATCCAGTTCTTAAGCAGAAAAGGATGCAATACCAACAAATTACATAATATAGTGCCTGCCTTTAAATCTGTGACTATTCTGAATCAGAATTTTATATGGAGTCATTGTGTAAAAACACACTCATGTTAAATACTTCAAGTATCCAGGCTACTCCTTTCCAAACTCTTTATTTGTGCTGAGAGACAAGGCTTCTCACTCTTCACGTCAGATACACTGGACTAGAATTAGTCCTTTTCCCATTATTTCACACAAACTGGTCTGTACCCATCAGACTGTTTCCACATATCATCTTAGGATAATTAAATATCAAAGAGAATATCTGGAAGAAAATAGTTGTGCCTTTATTTAACAGATGCTGAAATTTCAGGAATGCCACTGTGAAATCATCTTGGCTTGCCATAAAGCATACCTGAGAAGTCTGTAGGCAATTCAGCTTGTAACGTGCTTCAAATAGGCTTTACTTTTTAAAGGAAAGTACATAGTACAGTAAAAATACATCTGAAGTAGTATTTTTTTAATCCCCATAGAGAAAAATATGGAGCCATTAAAGATTGCAATTAACAAAAAAAAAGAAGTGTTTTAATACAGGTTTTACAACAGAACAGCTATTTCTGTTTCAATAACATCCACAGCAGATTTAATAATGAAAAACTGAACTGGAATAACTCCCTGTGTAGATGAGCCTATGTGCCTGCAAAAGTCACCCTGATGAGGCTATTCATTATTGGGTGGGTCTGATCTGCTGAATTAGAGTAACTGAAATATTACTCTACAGCAAAGAAATATTTTCCTGCTGTACCAAAACATTTGTACAGGGCATCAGATTAGATGCATGGTTCTGTTTCTACAGTCTCAAAACATTGCATGGGGAACTTGGATGCCTAAGTAGTTTTAATTATGTCAGTGCAATTTATTACTAACTGTGAATGGCAGAATTCGGAAATATTCTCTGGACGAAAAAACAGAGAGTTTTTGTTTGTTTCATTTTAAGATAACAGTTCCTTTTCTATCTTATCCCACTGCATTCTGTTACTGGAAAATCTGAAAATTCTGCTTCAGGATGGTTTTATGTCAACCTTGGTACAGCAAAATTACTTCCCCAGTATCAGTTAGTTGTGGATGATATTCATCTTGTCTTTGTGTCAGAGCTCTGGAAGTTGGTAAGGGGTAGGCAGAAGGAAGTTCAGTCTGTATTCTTCACATACATCTGAAGCAGAAGGAGCCACAGGAGCCAAGTTACAAGGAAAATCTCCTTAGGTTAAGGAAAAACAACAAAAGGGGAAAAAGAAAAAACATGCGGAAGCTGTCCCATGTATAGTCTCATTTGCAAATAAAAATCTAACTTAGAGGGAGGAAAACAGAAAGCACTGAGGAACAAAGGACAGCACACAGTCACAATCTTTGCTTAGGTTAAAACTGTCTCCGCTTTTATCTGTCTCCAGCTGTTTGCAAGAACAGATAAAAGAAAACATTATTTTCCTCCCCTGTTACCATCTAGGCCTGGCCAACCTTCTAACAGTGCAATTACAGGCACTTCGCTAAGGTTTGTTTATAGCAAACAGCAATGCTTACTCTTCAGCCCCTTGCTAACTCACAGACCACTCTGTCAAACATGGCACATCCCAGCAAAGTAGACATCTGTCGCTGCAAGTTCATGCATGTGCCTTCTATAAGCAACCACATTTGGGCAGGGGGAAGACCCTCAAAGTATTTATCAGATGATCCACAGGGCCTCAGAGACATAGATATTTTCCTCCTCGAAGGTGACTCGAGAACTAAAACAAATGGTGCTGCCTGCAGCTGGCCTCAGTGATTCTGCTCTTGCAATCGCTCCAGCCTCCATCACTCCTAGGGGCATGCCACAGCTGATAAGAGCCCAGAGTGGGGAAGAATGTGGTGGAGAGTCTGCCTTCTCCGCGGCCAAGAGCCCTGGAGCTGGAGCTGTGCTGCTAGGCACAGACCTGCAGGGGGATGCTGCCATCTGCCCTCAGCACTGCCCGTTTAAAGGAGCGGATTCGTTTTGCATAAGGCCATGGAGTGCACCAAGGTGCACGCACAAGCCTGTAAAAGCTAACTTCCAGGTACCAGATACTGAGGAAGTGTCACTTACGTGTCTCTCTGAGCATCTGATGGCTATCTCTTGAGATGACTTTATTCTCATCAAGGAGATACAGATTTCTGTTGCCCCCGAGAAGTGTTAATGGTACCTATAGGTGACAATAGCTTTCTCTCACCTCCAGAAGAAGCCAGCCAAAACGGAATTAGAAGTAATTTCTCACACTTGTTTATCTAGACTTATTTGGGGGTCCTTTTTGTTTTGAATTGGTGTATTTCAGATTGCTAAGGTTGTATTTCATTATTCTTCTTTCACTGACTCTCATACTGTCAGGCTATATATCTGGATCATTACACCCACAAATTTCATACACCAAGCAAATAAACAACAACTTCATATTTTGTCTTCCATCAATTGGAAGGGTAATATAATACAATACAGCAATCTGCCTCACATGTTGAGCAGCCCTGTGAATTAGAATCATATAGCCATAGAATATCCTGAGTTGGAAGGTATCCACAAGAGTCATCAAGTACAACTCCTGTATCCACACAGCAGAACCTAAAAGTTAAACCATTTATTTGTCCAAAGTTATAGGTGTATATCTCACGGAAGCCTATCTAGCTACCCGGCAATCTTCACCTGTAACTCACCATCTGCCTCATCTTTTACAGCACAGTCATGTACAAGCATGGGAGACTTAACCACAACACAGCAGCTGTATACTTGCCCTCTGCAAAATTACCCAGCTTTGTGAGTACTCCTTGTGATTGTAAAACACCTTCTTGGTCAGAGAAGATATTAAAACCTGTAATTCCCTCCACATTTGTCTGACTGACCTTGGCCTTGGCTTATGCTGCTGTGAGGGTAACTTCTGGATAAGGTCATGAAGTTGCCATATGTCACTGGAATAAAACCAGATGCCTTCTGCATGTTGGGGCTGTATTTGTCTTTAGGTACATGCCGGCACAGAAATAGCCTGCATTAGCAGCTGCTGCAACCCAACCGTATCTTTACAAAACTACAATTTATAATCCAGTCTGTGAGGCTTCAGTTCAGATATTATTTGTTTGATAACATTTGGAGGAAATGCTGGGAATATACTACAAGGACAGAAACACTGGTAAAGTCTCAAAAGCAAACAGCCATAAAGGCACTGGCATTACAGCTAAAGGAAGCACACTGCCCAGCTGAGCCTCTGGCAGCTGGTCCCAAGGACTGAGATCTCTTTCTCTGACAGCTGAGATACTTCCCTGAGCTTCACACTTTGGGGCATAGCTTGTCACCTTTCACTGGCTTTCTGTGAGCAGAAATAGACATGCAACCTGTGAAGTTCCAAATCAAAGGACTGGGTCTGGCAGGACTATGACAGTCATTTCCAACCCATCCTCACTTGAATTTTCTGTCACTGGACAGCAAGCAGTGCTGAACATTAAATTCCTTTGTAGGCATGGCACAGAACATCCTGCATCTCTTAACAGCAATGCATCTTTTTGCCTGTTCTCTACGGAACAATGTTTGTATCTTCCCAATAAACAGAAAGATTCATGTAATCATCCTACATATCAATCATTACAAAACGTTATAAACAAGAATAAAGCTCATACATATACACCAAAGAAACAGTTCTGTGCTGACATAAAAGCTCTTGTCAAATTCTAGAAAGTTTTGTGGGGAAAACTGTGCTTCATATTTTTGAGTCACCAAGATTATGTCCTTTCAAAAAGTATGAAAGGGAGCATCAGGAAAGAAATTAATTAAAGATGAAGAATTGGTACAATGCTAACAAGACAATATTTGCATCTTTATGCAGAACAAGCAGACAGTCAGGATCAAAAAAAAAAAATTGGTGTGAAAGAACCTTTCCACATGACTCTGTATGTGAACCCTTTGAAAGAGTGTTTCTTGACCAAAAACTTATTGAAACTTACTAAAACTTATAAAAAAGACAAAAGATTATCAGACTTGTTAAGTCCCATGCTTACATGTCAGTCTTGTTCTTCCAATCCCAGCATTATGTTTCCTCACCTCAAATTTGTTTAATACAGCACCAGTACTGAAGCTACTTCTTGCTCAAGAAGGAAATCTCTCCTGGAAAACAAGGTGCCTGTATACCTTAATTAGCTTTGAAGGAATGTTATGGAGGCCACATGATGTTAAAATGGATTGAGCTCTGTTTTCCTGTCTGTTAGGTCGGTGTTGGTTTGCTAAATCATGACAGTAATATTTATGATGCATTTTGGCAACAGAGACAGAAATTTCTTATTGCTTTTAACATCAGTCTTTAGTGGAAACAAGAAATACAGAATCGTGCTCCTTGCTCTGTGTCTCTGCCTTCCACTGTTCTTCACAGAGGCTTTACCTCACTGTGTGGACAATCTCTGTGTAGAAAAAGACTTGTGCAGATATGCTGTGCAGTACGTCTCCAGCAGTGCAATAACCTGAAGCAAAAGCCAATTAACTATATTCCTATGCATGTTCTTCTTTTATCTGAGCACACATGATACACCTATCATTAGCTATGCTAAGCAAAAACAACTGCAAAAGTCCAATATGCTAAAATATATGGAGGCCAAACTCCAGTCCAACAACTAGAACGGGGAATCACCCATGCAGGTAAAACTAAGCAGCAAATATGAATTCCAGGAGCCAAGTATACATACCCAAAGTTGCAACTTTCTCAGGTAGTTTGAGTAGACAATGACCACAGAGGCATGTGTCTATTGTCCTCTTTGTACTGGTACCATTCACAGTCAGAGAGGTCTGCTCAGCCATCCAAAATGTTCTTCTCTTATTCTATTGGCCTAATTCCGAGACAGACCATCTTTGCTGACAGAGGGATGTAGCAGAGACATGCAGCAAAAGTGAAGGGGAGTCCATAGTTTGACATGCAAAAACTGGTTAAACATCATGTTTGAGTGTTAACAGCTTAGTTAGTCAGGAAGATTGTCAGTCTCAGTTTCAAAAGAAGATATCAACATGCAGAGACAATGTAAAAACTAAATGCCAATGGGCAGAAAATCTGCTCCTGAATTCACATTATATTACCTATGCAGTACAAAACCCCATGGGAACAAGAGAAAAATATTATTACTTACTTGGTGATAGTGACACAATTAATGGACTATTACATAGCATTTGACATCTTCTCTTTGTAAATGATACTAAAATTTGTAGAAGTTTCAGGGAAAAAAAATAGACAGGTATGATTTAAGATATAAAAACAGACACTACAATGGAAACTGTACCAAATTCAGTTATGAAATTATTAATTTATAATATTACATAACATAAATAATGAAATATATATAATTTCACATTTTCATAATTTCATTATGAAAGCAAGAATTATGCGTAACTTGTTACCCCAGAGAATTACATGGGAAGATACTCAAGCCCATAAGTTTACTGAACTGACAAAGCCATTTTCACTATTTTACGCAGAAGTACCCCAGGGCAGAGTGTAGCTTTCATCAGGAGACAAACATGCCAGTGTTAATACCTGTGTTAAGAATTTAGATTCACTTAGTATTTGCATAAAGGCTGCTTGTTAAAAGTCTATCAAGCCAATAAACTGATATTGTGGCATGCAGATTGGTGTGTGTGTGCGTGTCTGTGTGTGTGTATGTGTGTGTATGTGTCCAGCAAAAGAGGGCAGCTCTGGAACAGGCTTTGATGTCACAATCCATGGAGGTTCCACAAGTGAAGAAAGAGAAATCCTGAAGAAAACAAGAGAAGGAGATGAGGCATTATTAGCTGGCTGTGGACTGATTAGTTGTAAACAATAACGTTAAAGGCCATGTATGCGAATTGCAATCAACATCATTGTGTTAAAACACAGCCATATTATTTGCAGTGAGCCTACAAGCCCTGATGGAGGCTGAGATTTTTCTGTGCTGGGCACTGTACAAGTTCACAGGAAGAATGAACCTGTCCTCAGCAACTGACACACTGATGGATTATTTTCTGACAGGTAACAAAGTATCTGCCACCAAAGTCTGGCTCCATACTCCGAGGCAAAATCCTTAGCGTGCACACACTCCTCTTTCAGTCATGTTTCATCAGTCCTGTTGGTTTTACTGTTTATTTTCCATCTCCTCTGTACTGCTCCTCAATATAACATCAGCACAGGCACCAGTCACCAGGAGATGGCATCATTAGAAGTTAATAACACCGACTCTTAAACTTTGCAGTCAGATACAAGTCTGAGACTGAATATAGCACTAATGACTGAATTCCTGAGCCTCACAGTACGGATAAAAACTAACATTCCCAAAGCAAACCATAGCAAGTATTTGAGTGCAAGGTGTGAATTTCTAAAATGTAATTTTCAAAATACGAAGCTGCTGCTTTGGCTACTAATCATGCATCTCTCCGTATGAACTAAGGCTGGGCATATTGTCAACACTTAGCAAAGACTGTACTTACTATAGAATCCATGAGAGACAGCTTTTCCTAGGCAATTAGGAAAAAACAAATCTTGGGCTGATAAAAGGAGCATACAATTATATAAATGTTTTCACACACAACATTTATAAAAGCTATGGGAAATAATATATAATTTTTCAAGTGGTGTTTATATCACCATTCTACTCGTGTTAAATCAAACTTGCAGCAAGTGAATAAGCTTGATCTGACCTACTGCAGGAATGAATAGTGATTCTTGTATTACTGTGCAAAGTCTCAGAGAAAGTGAAATAATTGCCTTTAATCTTACTGTTCTATCAAAGAGACTAAGGAACGCACTTGATGGGTTAAGTGTGTCAGAAAGACAAATTATACCAGCTCTGTGTGCATGGATTCCAAGGTGTTGAATACTAATTTTAAAGGAATTTTATCAGATAGCCAGATGAAAAGAAGTAACAGCAACTTGTTACTTTTCAAGAGTATATGCTTTCCCTGGCTGCTGGCAATTAAAGTTTGACAGCTTTTCAAGATAAGCATATAAAATAGGCTTGAAAATATTTGTTTGTAAAATATTCAGGTCTTAGGATATTTTATAGAGTGGAGGTAGAAAAAAAAAAAGCCTATTGTATTTCGATAACATCATTTTGAGACACCATAAATAAGTACATGATGATAGCTTAATTAAAGCACTTCACAGAACTCAGTCTTATAGATTGATGATAAAGAGGAAAATGTGTCAGTGTGTGCAATAACATTCTCAAGAGATAAATTAGTTATCTGTGACATTTATTGTTTTTCCTTAACATTCTCATGCACTGACCTTGATATTCTGCATATGTGATTATCTTAGATGTAATATAAATATTTCTTTAATAATTCAAAATACACTGAAACAGGCACTGTCATATAGGCTGCCTGGTCTCTTGTAACTGTGTCTTTCTGCTCCTGAATACTGATGAGAACTGCTGCTAGGCAAACTAGAGGGTTGCTTTAACCTTATAAAAAGCTATGAGTAAATAGCTCTGCCTGTGATAACACTTGCAGGAACTAAGAGTAAAACAGACTGGTATGTCAGTTACACCAGTGCATCTCAAATCACAGAATTATGAAGGCGAGGAAAAACCATATGATGCTCTAGATGGTGAGCTTTCTTTTGGTGAGTTGAAAAGTCTGTGCTGGGTGTCTGTTTTCCAACTTCACACAATATCTCTAAGGGTACAGCTAAGCTAACACCACAGCTGTGCACCCATTTAAAAGAAGACAGCACAAAAACCTACATGATTTTATCTGTTATTCCAAGAGTCTTTCTCAAACTGTCTCCCTACCTATTTGTTCTCTTCTTGCTAAAATCTACCTGCAAACCCACGTATATCTCAGAAGTGCTACCCATTCATTTCCAAACAGCATAGTCAACCCATCTTTAATTTTGATATGTGAAAGTGTTTTCTGCCCAAAATGCTTCCAGCTGTCACATGGAGCTGACATGCTCACAGGCCTGTGAAGGATCATCTCCCACAGAGTCTGCCCTCTCCTAACAAATTCAGATTAAACTCAAAAGATCCAAGATCTGATTTCTCCTTCTTCCATAAAGAAAAGGCACCAAGAAGAGCCAAGGGAGTTGAATTTCATGAACAACCTGAAGATAAAGTAGGCAAAGTTCAGCTCTAAGAGACAAAGAGCCAGCTCTAAGAGTTGATCAAACAAGACATTTGAGCAACTCATATTTTAAGGTCAGGTTTAAGAGGCAATTTAAGAAAGAAAAAGTGCAGGAGCGGTAACATACTTGAAACCTGGTAAATGCTACTCCTCATACTTAATGCAACCAACAGAAATGTAACATAACAGAAAGGAATTTTTCAGATATAGCTGAAAATTGCAACAGATGATTTTATAGATAGTGGGTACGATGGATTAATTTTGGTTGAAGAGTCTATGCTTCCCCACAGACTGACTTACAAGATATTTCTTCGGTCCCCTTTTAACTTTCTTAAAATCTTAAAAAATTAAGTTTCAAAATAGTGCCAGGACTATTGAAAAACACCTACAAAGTATGAACATAAACAAGATCTGTTTTTGTGATGAGAATCACAGATGTCTCCCAACTGCCTACACAAGATCATGAGTATGAAGTCAAATGTGGGAGTAACAAGGGATTCAAGCTGCACTCTTGGCACTGGCAGCCTTCTTGTCAGGATCAGAGGAACCATTGGTACTGATTTCATGGGGCTTACTTTATACTGAAGGAGGTTACTATTTCAGGCCTATTTCTTTTATAGGGTCATTGGTTTATGTAGTTACCTTAACACCAGCACGTAAGAGGGATTTTTTGACTCTCTGCATCCACAGTCTCCTTAGTCCATATGGCTTTTCATTTTCAGAGCTGCTAAGCACTCATGGCTCACCAATGTCTGTTCTGGTTGCTGACCCCAAGGTCCCAAGAGTATTTACACAACTTGTGACACAATTTGAAAAAAGGGTAGATGCAACAGGAGAACAGCCCACGTAAGGACTTCTCAGAGATTTCTACACTTTCTTGTTTTCACCCTACTAGTCCAAATCAAGTTAATGTGCTTCAACTAGGAACTTCTGCAATCATCCAATGCCTTCATCCATGAGGCAGCTCTCTGGTAGGAAAGTCAGTGACTGACTCAGATGCCTGACATCTACTTGAAAGACATGTACAGAATGTACAGCAAATGTACAGCATTAATGGTATTCACAGCCAGAGGGCAACTGATATGTAATACAGTTCAACAGGGTCAGGTTCTCACATCCCATTAAAATAGGTATTTTTCCCAAAAATTATTGATATGGTAAATTTTTATGTGCATGGACAACATAATGGCTGGAAATTTTGAGCAGTCAGCCTATAGGAAGAACTAGAGAGAGAGAGAGAAAAAAGAAACCATACTTGCTTTGAACATGAAGTAGTACAGCAAACATATTTGCTGAGTGGCGAAGCCCCGTGGGTACTGTGTTGCCCTGATCAGAAGTGACAATGACACAAATGCTGACAAGAATAATCTTCCCTTCTAGACAAGAAATCTCTAAACACAGGTGGAAAGCAAAAGGTATATTTCCTCCTGCTGCTTATAGGTCTTGTTTCAGACATAAATAACTTTTAAATACTTAGAAGTTCCTAATTTTCCTTGTTCATTTAATGAAGTTGTTAATTCTTCTGCAAATCTAGCAGAAGAAGGTGGTCCTTATCCTCTATTGTCAGATGGAATCATAGCATCTTAGAATACTTTGTGCTGTAGGGATGTTCAAAGCCATCTAATCCTACGCCCCTGCCATAAGCAGTGATACCTTTCATTAGATTGGGTTGCTCAGAGCCCTGCCCAGCATGACCTTGAATGATTCCAGGGATAGGTCATCTACCTTTACTTGGGCAATCTGTTCCAATGTTCTACCAGCCACATCATAACAAAAAAAGTCTTCCTGTATTTAGTTTGAATATAGTCTCTTTCAGTTTAAAACCATTACCCCTTGTCTTACCACAACGGGTCCTACTGAAAAGGCATTAAGGGAGCCATGACCCTTTCCTTGTCCACTGATGGAGTGACACCATCACAGTGGGTCAGTCAGGAAGCAATTGCCCTTGGTGAGTTGTTCTGAATCCCCTCCCCACCCTCCACCTGAGCACATCTTCTAGGAGGATGCATTCCATGATCATCCCAAACACAGGTGCTGACAGGTCCGTATGTTCCAGGACCTTCCTTTCTACTAATTTTAAAGATCAGATGCATTGTCTCCCTTCTTCCAGTTACCTGGAACTCCACCAGACTGCCACTAGACTTTTCAAATACCATGAAGAGTGGCTTGGTAGCTACCTCAGCCAATTTCCTCAGAGGTTTTCTGGGATACATCATGTGAGGTCCCAAAACTTAATATACATTCAGGTTCAGTAGCCATGAATCAAAGCCTTACTTACACTGGGAAGGACTTTTCTCCTATAGTCCCTGTCTTGAAGTCCACTTGTGCCAGAGGTGTAGGAAGAGAGATGGACATTGAAAACTGAGGCAGAAGTGTTGTTGAGTACCTCAGCTCTTTCCTCATCCATTGTTACCCATTTGCCAGTAATGCCAGTCCCATCAGGATCAGATCCATCCAGACTTGTAGTTAGAGTAATAAAAGGCAGATTGTTCTCTTCTGTTGAATCTATTCTTGGGCCACCTCCTGGTGGCTTTTCCCATACCTGAACTGTGTGCTTCATCCATCAAGATCCATTAGTCTACACCATGCAGACAACATGGTCCACAGCTGCAGAGTAGCAGTTGACACAAGAAGGATACAAGCACAGACCAGGAACAGGGCATTTAGAGACCACCACCCACTAACCACACCTCTCCACTAACACTTCTGTGTACACAAGGCAGGAAGACAACATGATAGTCCAAGGAGCAGAGCTAAGTATGGGGATGTGCTTTGAGAACACACCCACACACTGACATGGCTCTGAAGAATTTTCTTACATTCAATCTTGTATTCATTTCCTAGAAAGAGAGGTCATTTCTGGGTAAACAAGCTCTATGACAACTTCAGCACAGGTCAAACCTGTACTGAAGAAATTTTGTCTTCAAGTTAAAGACTTTGCAAAATACATTCTGTGAAGGTTCTTCTAGTAACCACAAGGGATGTAATAAATCCTTACATTAAGTTGATTGATATGTCTGACACATTAAACAGTTTAAAATTTTATCATCAATACCTGTGTATACAAGAGACAAGGAAAGAATTTATTCTGTTCATGTTCAGAAAAATGTTCGTAGCTGATGCAACATATAGTTTCCTTTCAACAACTATGAACAAAAGGTTCAACTTCTGATGCAAAATATTAGGCATTTCAATCCCTACTTAGGAAGCGGACAAAATGGTCTAATTGCCCATAGCAGTCACATTTAAACTATTTATCATCTAATGCAGACTGCATTAACTATATACTTTAATGCAAAGGAAAAGAAACAAAAAAAACCCAACAATCAGGTTTCACCCCTCCTTAAAGTTGGCCATTTCACATGTGACAGATCTGTCTCCCAGCTGGCTGCATAGCAGATCTTGGCAACTAAAGAAGCAGAACTTCTGTGGTGCTGGGCTTGCCAAAGTGTGCTGCTGTGTAATGGCCCAGGCCACTCCTTGTACTTGAGTAGTTACATGGTCTTAATCTGCCACGACTCACGTTTTACTTAACACACACCTGGTGATTTTGTAATCTTGCCAGCAATCTCTGCTTGCTGAGGACTGCATTAGCAAGAGACTTTTATAATGGCAGGTTCTGGGAGCTAATGGTTGTTTTGGGTCCCAGTGCTTAAGAGGAACATGTTGGTGATGGCCTTTCATATCTGAATTACTTTCATTGCAGGATTGAGTGTAAGAGTTAAATCAGATTTCTTTCCAGGAAGCACAAAAAAGGCAGAATGGGCCCTCAGATCCTACATTCATGCTCAAACTCTCAGGCCAACTAGAGTAAAGTCTGGTCAGTTTTTTCAATGTGGATGTAGTCTCAACAGGAGCAAAGAATCAGCAAAAGGCAGCCTGCTTATCATCTCAGTTAACTGACTTAGTAAAGCCCTGAGTCACAGATCCCTTCCCTCCAATATATTGGTAGAAGCAAAGTAAGTACATCTGTGCTTGGTTCTAAGTAGAATTTGAGTTAAAACCAGGATTCAGCTGGTGCACAGCAAGGGTACAGCTATCCTTTGTGTATTCACAAAGAAACTGCAACCACAGATTTATCCACGAGCATGAAAATTACTCCTAAAAGCCTCTATCATCCTTCTTCTTACCCTACCTTCTTCCCAAGTAAAATAACTCAAACTCATCCAAAGATGATTTGAGCTTCCATAGAGAAAACATTGAAGTAGCATTTGCCTCTATAAGAGGTACAGAATGCTTGAACATTTAAGGTTTATGGGATATTAAGACAAAAGGTCATACAATCAATACACTGCCCTAAATTTCTACTTCCCTGTCATCAAAGTATCTGACATCATCCCATGGAAATTAAAACTAATGGAAAATCCCCTGTGGACTTTCGTTAATTTGTTAGCAGTAAGTTGGATGTCTCAAACAGCTCCAGTTCAACCCATTCAACTATTTCTAACTGAAGCACCTAAAATTTGGCTGTATATGAGCTATAATGCTATTTTAAAAACCCTTAAGATGCTGTTTACTCCACTGAGATATTTTTTCTCTCCAAGATTTTTACGCCCCAATCCAAGCTCAAACAATATGTGCACTGGAGCAGGATCTGCATTGGCTGATTTTAACAGAGGATCAAAAACTTCTTTCCTACACTCATTAAACTGATGCCTGAGGGTGTCTAGAGCAGTTTTGTTCCTAACTCCAGTGTCGTAATAAGATGGAAAATCATCCATGTCAAAATTGCAGGCAAATCCAACGCATCATAGAAGCCTTTCTGGACAGGTCACTATAGAATTTCATTTGGACTGGAAGGTAGTGTCAAACACATAGAAATGCTAGGACAGAGCAGGTGACACCAGCAGCCTCTTCTTTCTTTTGCAGCAAAATTCTCCCCTGCAGTGCACAGAGCCAGGCTAATTACACTTCCATGGAGAGCATCTGTGTATCTAGGAGCTCCAGTGCCTAAATTTCAGCTTGATACAATTTAAACTACTTGAAAACTTCACAGTCTCAGAAAAAATAGAACCATGAAAAATCTGCAGGCAGGCAACTAATAAGAGGATTACTAAATGCTACTAGTAAATCTTATATATCTAATTTTTCTGATTGTGCAGAGGCAACATCATGATTACAATAAACACTAAGCAGCATCTGTAAATGTTTCAAGTGTCATGTAACTGGTGCTAATAAGAAGTTTTATTCTGCTAATAAAACATGTAAACTCTTCAATCTGCTACTTTACTGACCTTGAGATTATCCTATAACGGGTATTTATAAAGAAAACAATTGTGTGTCAAACACATGGATGATATGATGTAGGCACCATTGAGAATGCAGAGGGAGAATCCTGTTTAGATAAAAGGTATTCTTGTATGTCAACTGAAATTCCAGCTCCTACTTAATCCTGATTTTTTTAGTGTTATTTTAACAATCACAACCACCCAATCCAAGGTTTGGCCCAAGAGAAAAAAAAAAAAAAGACTTTATAAACCTCAGTGAAATTAAGTGCCTCTTTCAGTTACCCAGTCATGACAACTTTCAGTCCACCACTCAGTGTCATGCCCAGCAGGCAGAGCTAGAAACTTTTAAGCAGATGTGTTTTCTCCAGAGGTACTCTCAGAGACACCAACACAATACAGCAGGGTTCAAATCAGTTCATGTGCAACAGGGAAACATCGTGCCCCCAGCATGGTACTGGCCGCAGGACAGTCCATCAAGGATCATCCTGCCTGCTCTTCCACTCTGCAGTGCTAGACCTGCTAAAGGACTACTGGTGGTTTTCCAAGGCAGGTTTTAATAACCTCACACTGCAAATATTTACAGAAGCATGAAAGCCAGTTAGCAATCAGCTTTCCTGGGAAGGTAGTGTGTTGGGTTTTTGTGGCCAGGTTTTAGTATCAGTGAGGGATATAAGGTGGCTTCTATGAGAAATTCTATATCCAGCAAAGCCAATCCCTGGCAGCTTCAAAGATGAATGTGCCACTGGCCAAGGCTGGGCCAATTAGAAATGGTGGCAACACCTCTGGAATAACATATTTAACAGAAAAAGAAGTTATTGTTGAGATGTAAGAGTGGCCAGAGAAAAGCAGAGTGAGAATAAGTAAGAACAACACTGCAGGCACCAAAGTCAGTGCAGAAAGAGAGGGAGGAAGCACTCCAAGCACCAGAGCTGAGATTCCCCCTCAGCCCCTGGCACAGCCCATGGTGAGACAGCTGTGCCCCTGCAGCCCAGGGAGGTCCACAGGGATGCAGAAATCCACCTGCAGCCCATGGAGGAGATGAACATCAGGGCAGGTGGATGCCTGAGAGGAGGCTGTGAGCCCTTAGGAGGCACCTGCTGGAGCGGGCTCCTGGCAGACCTGTGGAGAGAGCAGCCCAGACTGGAGCAGATTTTCTGCTAGGACCTGTGACCCTGTGGCCTGTCCTTGGAAGACTGCACCACATGGTCTAGGTTGGAGCAGTTTGTGCAGGACTGTTTCCCATGGGAGGGACTCACACTGGGGAAGTTTGTGGAGAATTCTCTCCTGTAGTAGGGATCCCCACTCTGGGGCAGGGGAAGGACTACTCTCCCTGAACAAGGGCACAAACGTGTGATGAACTGACTGCAACATCCATTCCCCACATCCCCATGCTGATGGAGGGGAAGAAGTAGAGTTGAAGGAGGGAGAAGGTGTTTTTAAAATATACTTTACTTCTCATTATCCTGCTCTGATATTGTGGGTAATAAATTCAATTAATATCACCAATTCAAGTCTGTTTTACCTGTGATGCTATTTGGTGAATGATCACTCCCAGTCCTTATCTCAGCTCATGAACCTTCATTACATTTTGTCTCCCTTGTCCTTTTGTGAAGGAGAGTGATAGAGAGGCTGTGATGGGTGTCTGGAATCTATACAGGGTCCAGCCACTACAGATAGACACCTAAACTGATTAGACTCCTACTTCTTATATAAGTAATCTGCTCCATTCTGCAATTTGTGAAGTTTGGAGAGGGCTGCTAAAACTGCTGTGATCTGTGTTGCTCCTGGTCCAACGAGGACGTAGCCCAGTAACAACAGAAATCCCTCTTCACAACTTTCTAGCTGCCATTGCATCAATCCAGAGCAAGAAGGTTGTGACTATCAGGTGCACAGTGAATACCAAAGGAAGTTACCCCAACAACGTGGTACAGTAGCTACTTAAAAAACTTACCTCTCCGGATTTTATTTCCTCTAGCATAAGATGTTTACTTAATTGGCAAGATTCTGTGAAATACCTTCTCCTTTTACCTCCTCTCCTTCAGCATCAGGTCTAAGAATACCCACAGAGTGAAGGGTCCAGGCTCACAAAATATGGACCAAATGTACCAGGATTACTTGTGCAAGAGTAAGAGCTGACTTCTACATTTATTTCTAGCTCTCCCACACATGAACAACGGCATAGAGTCAAAACACCAAGACAGGATTTGATTCCTGCAGATAAGGGCTCCAAAGGTTTGCATTCCATCCATTATTTTGCAAATTCGTCTGTGGTCTCTGCTAATGACATTAAGCAGGTGCTTACAAGAACTTTTGCAAACTAGAGATGAGAGCTGTTATACCAGCAGTTTCTGGTAAGCAGCTCTGAGATTTGCTTATGAAGTAAACAAGGGTTGAGGTGCACAAACAGCCTGAATATTTTCCAGGCTGTATATAAAAGCTGCCCTGCTTTTGAGAGTGAACTGTGTTTTTCCAGTCGACTGTGACCTGAACTTTTTTATACATATGGGTAGCCCAGCAGAGTACTTGTTCTGTCCAGGATTTCTGGATGCACCATTTGTCTTGCACAAGAGGTCACTGTGAATGCACAGATGAAATGTTCATTGCAAATACAGTCAGCAAGTATAATAAACAATGTACCTAATCCAGTGCAGATGACTAGAGTGTGTGCAATGTCTTATCACATTTTGGCTGTCCTTTACACAGGGCATCTAAACTGCACAAATGTCAATGCTTCTAGAGAATATCTGAACAGAAACACATGTTCTGATCTGATGAAGCCTGGACACTGAAGCTCCCTCCTGAAAATCGACCTTTGCAAAAGTTTATGGAATATATTGACCATATCATAACATTAGAAACAAAACAAACCCTCAAATTCATTTCAAATTTAGCAAGATGTATTTAGTAAAAAGGGAATGCCACTCAAGTTCTGAGTCAAATGACAACGAAGCAGTTCTGTTGCTCTGCAGCACCATGGTGGTAAGTGCCACTTCTCGATCAAGCCTGGGCTTCCACTTCTTTTTATAGTACAATATTATTTTAGTATTCAGATTGTATTTGTTTGTGATTTCTAAAGCCAGTCAGAATTTGAGCTATTTTTCCAAAAATAGAGTAATCAGCTTAACCTACGATATGTTGTTATTTTTTTTTCAATGCCACATATGTATAATGGTCCTAAAGCTCTGAGACTACATTACCACTGTTGTCTAATGTATGGAGGGACAAGCTGATTTCTGTGCTCTCATATGACATGGGGTGGAATGACACACCAAAGAAAGCTAATAGGTACTGTTTCTAAGGAGTTAAATGTGTTGACCAGGTTTTGGAAATAGTTGGAATTTTCCTTTACAGAAAAAGGTTGTAGCTGCTATGTTTTGCACAGGGTTTTTCTGCTGTAAAGGAAACTGCAGAAAAAGTAAATAAGTAAATATGAACTACAGAAAACATCCATCTAATGGCTGCTGCTTTTTCTATTTGGGGTCTGAAAAAATTACAGGGGAGGTTAAAATAACCAGCAGTTGTATAAGAACTACTTAAGCCAGCATCACATATGGTATATTAGCAATTTAGATGGATTTAATGAAAACTGAGACAAGTGCATACATCTGTCATCAGCCAAACCTACAAAACATTTTCCTCAGAAAATGAAATGTAATGATATAAGCATTCATCTGTAATAGACTTATAACAACTCCAAATGGTAAAACTAGTGCTGCTTTAATGTATTCTGTGAGATAACGCTAAACATACAGACAATTCCTATGACAATTACCTTGAAGAGAGCAGATTTTGTGATAGGTCATAATCAAGCACACATCCTTAGATTAACAACACCAAAGTAGCACATACTTCTGTAAGTCACCCTGTAATGCAAAACCAAGTGTGATTTGTCACACCATTTCAGCCTCCATTACAGCTAAGACAGTACTGTGGAATTTTTCAAGCTTCATTGGAAGATTATTAAAATGGATAGCACTAGCAGGCATTTTAAAGAAAATTCCCATCACTTGCCAAGTCATGCTCTTTGAAGTATCTGCCAGTGTGGGAGGGATGCATGGTCTCAAGGGTCCCTGTGTTTCACGGTCATCTCAGGCAGGGGGCTGCAAAGTTCATTAAATGATCTTATCTCGCTGCTGGTTCTGTTCAAAATAGCCTTGATATGATGAAGGATTTATGTTACCCCCACTTCAAATAAAAAGTACCGAGGGATGCATTTCATTATTGCCCTGTGACACTGGAGAAGCCACGGCTGCAGTGGTAATATTCCTCATTTGTTTGTGTCATACAGAGAATTTATTTGCAAGAAGAGTCCTGCTCCAAAGGTAAGGAAGTATTTGTTTATTGTAGTGAGTTTTCCCTAATAATGTCAGCAAGAAATGCGTTTGCTCTCTAACTTTGATTCTTACAAAAGTATATTCTAGGAAAGATGAGAGTGTGAGGAAAATGCCAGGGAAGAGTGCCCAGTTTAACAGAATTCTAAGGAAGCTGAGTAGCATTGATACAGAAAAGATATTTACAGATAATTTCCATGTCACAATCCTGAATAAAACACTAAGAGATATGGCTGTACATTCTCAGCTGATGGGCTAATGCTAGCCAAGGTTACACACACACACACTCTCATCTCTCAAAGGCTTTTTAACAGTGATCTGCTACTGTGAGGCATTTTAATTCAATGGTAGACACCTTCACCATTCAGAGGATAGGTTTCTCTTGCATGTTTTCTCTGAACTAGATGATCTAACAGAGAACATGAGCCCTGGGCAAAATTTATCTTCTTTGATCCTACACCGAGTCTTCCTGTACTCAAAAATCAAACAACAAAGCAATGTGCATTCAAGATCTTTGACTAATAAATATTAATTTATTCTATATACTTGATCTTATTAATTCAGTAGTTCATAGGAGCAGGCTTTAAATGCATCCAGCAGTGGGGAAAGTCTAATGATCAGAAACAATTTTTGATCTCATGAGCAAACTACAGCCACTTTAAATATGCCTTAGATACTGAAAATTAAAAGTCAATAGTAGTCAAACAAATCTATAGAAAGCTCAGGAAAGACATCTGGGAATTTTTTTCTGCATATCACTTTTGAATACCTGTTTGCTTATTGCTCACCTCTGTGCAACTGCCATCACAGTCTTGTTTGTGTGTGCTGGTGGCAGGATGCGTGGGAATGCAGGCAGCCACCACAGATGCAGGGAGTAGGAAAACCTGGGTAACAGAGGGGTGAAGAAAAGATTATCCAGGGATAGTTTAGTAATACCTGCATGAGTGCAGGTTTGGGCACCACAATGTGAAAAAGACATTAAGCTATTAAAGAGCATCCAAAGGAGGGCAACAAGGATGGTGAAGGGCCTGAAGCAAGAAGGGTCTTCTGAGAAGCAGCTGAGGTCACCTCATTTCTCAGTCTGGAGAAGACTGAGGAAAGAATTCATTGCAGTCTCCAACCTCCTCATGAGAGGAAGAGGAGGGACAGACACTTATCTCTTCATTCTTGCAACCATTGACAGAACACTGGGAATGGTACGAAGCTGTGCCAGGAGGTTTCAGCTGGATATAGGAAAAGATTCTTCACACAGCAAGTGTTTGGGCAGTGGAACAGGATCCCCAGGGCAGTGGCCACAGTACCAGCTTGACAGAGTTCAAGAAGGATTTGGACAATGCTGTGAGGAACGTGGTGTGATTCTTGGGGTTGGTGCTGTGCAGGGTTGGGAGTCGGACACAGTGATCCTTCTGGGTCCCTTCCAACTCAGCTTACTCCATCATTCTATCAAATGCAACTCAAGCAAGAAGTGAAAAGAGACTTTCCAGATGGAACAACAGAGGTGGGGAAACCAGACAGAAAGGTATCTGAAAGAACAGGTCCAAATCAGTCAGGTTAGGTGGGAGGGCTGGAAAGGGAGGTGAGGAGGGCAAGAGAGGAAACTCAACAGACATGATGTCAGAGAAGGGAAAAACAAAGGGACCATTCACAAAACCCCTTGGCTGCAAGGCTGGGGGAGAAGAGACAGTGCAGGATTGTAAGGCAGCTAATAGCAAAATATAAGAAACAGGCATGGGAGCAGAACTTGCATAGCAATACATGAATGGGTTACCTGTAGGGAAATGAAAATATTGATTCCTCAAGTGTTTTGTTCAAAAGATTTTAAGAATTTTAATCTTCAGCCAGAGGACTTCTGAGCCCTCTAGTACATAAAAGCAACACACAGAATCAGTTGCCTCCAGTTTGATAACACCATTACTCAGGTGTCTAATATCCAGAGAAAAGTGGAAGTAGATGAAAAGAACTGAAGCCCACTAGATGAGAAAGACGGAATAAAACACAGTGCATGGCATTCAAAAGCATTGATATTGACACTGTAGTAGTATGAGATGCAAGACCCATGTAGCTACCACAAGCCTTAATATGTTTGTTAGTCTGTCATAAAGGTATCATATGAGCAAAAGTCCAAATTTTCTACCACTGCAAAGCATTTGAAGAATAACTATTCTCCTTATTAGAAAAACTAGTCTCAGATCCATCACGTTTCACAGAAAAGCAATAAAAGATTGTGGGAATTAGGAAAAAGGATAATGATTGAATAGAGACTGCTACATAGTGCTTGAGTGAAAACATTTTCAAATTTTAAAACTGGTTAACGTGCTTGTTAGAAATAATTTGCTAGATGCACACCTGTAACTTCTACTAGTATTGCTCAGTCACGTGTCAGTTTGGCTGTCATTTTCATGCACTGAAAATTCCCAATATGTGGAGAAGTCAAATTAAATTGATTGAAATTTATATCCAGAGAACAATTCCCTGACTGAGTACCCTCTGGTAAGAGCATGTCCTTCAGATTCTGCCAAACTAGGAATTACTGGTGGCAGAATAAATAACTTGCCTAGAATTCCCCCATTTCACAGCAAACTCCAGACAATACTGTTTACAAAGGAAAAGCATAGATGGTAATGCCAAACTGCAAATGAAAATAAAATCATACAGTACTCATGGAAAATCACATATCTTTGCTGATGAGGTAACTAATGAGGTTTTGGAAGAGACTGGGGCAGTTAGGGACTTGTGTGCACCAGAAGACCAAAGCAGTCTTCCCCATCCTCAGGCTGGTGCTCCAGATCATCTCCTCCTGTCTCTGCTCACAAACAAGGCAGAGAGGAAGAGGAAGCTGTGAGAGCAAGCTGTGAGAAACCTCTCCCACAAGTTGCTCATGAGTGGCTTCAAGGCTCAGGCTGCTCATGACATAAACTGCACTGTGCAACAGGCCACACAAACCAAAAGGTACAGGGGATTAAACTAAAGTGCTCTCTTCTGCCTCTGAAAAGTTTTAACCAGGGTGTGGACACCCAAGTTAGACTTGAAACCAGCATGGTTCCTTCCCCTAGGCAGGATCTCAAAGGAAGCATCAGTCAGCCCTTTGAGATGTGAATTTCCACCAAGAGCAGAAGCAGAAATAAATGATACATCCTAGACCCAAGGAAAAAGAGGGAAATCATGAATATGATCAGTAGTCCTATTTTCCAAAATCAAAACAGATTTCTGTTTGTTTTTACATCAAACTGTACCATTACCATAGATAGTATTCTCTCCTGATTTTTCTTTTTTTCATTCAATGCATATGTAACAACCAGAGTCACAAACCATGATCGAAGAAAAGTCAGAACAATAAAATATTGTATTATTTCTAGAGAAATGCATAAAATCCTGAAAACTCTGACTGATTGTGCTTTGTAAGAAACAAAAGCAGGAGGAAAAAAATAGCTCTCCTGACTCACTAAAAGTTTTGTAAATCTTAAAAATACATTTCCTATCACAATCTGTTCTACTAGAGGAAGAAAATCCACACCTTTTTGTACATTTTTTCTTCTGGCTAATAAACTTTTGACTCCCAATTCTCTCCATGAAGAAGTGTTTCTGGTGGTAGTGTTTTCTCCCAGAAACAGTGAATTTCAGCCTCAAACTATTGATTTTTTTTTTTCTTTCACAAAGAAGTCAAGATGTCACATCAAATTGATCTTACATTCTTCTTTTGTTCTACCAACATAATTTTTGACTTACAGTACTAGTGTGACAGCTTCTGTAACTTTGTAAGACCTCCTTTAGCAAACAGAGGCCAGATAATACCAACCTGCTCTAAAATTATTAAATCTAAAAATAAGCAATCATCATTATCATAAGTTGGATAAAGCCTTCCTAGAGTTTATCACATTCTTGCTTTCATTTGAGAGCACCAACATTTGTTCATTGGCTTGCAACCAGGCCTCTGTCAGAGAAGATTACCAGAAAGAGCCTCTCACTATTATTCTCTTGAAGGATTGTCACTAGAGGCTTAAAAAAAGCTTATTTAGTCCTAGCTGTGGCAGGGAGGTTTAAGTCAGAACTAACTGAAAGGTCTATAAAAGTGCATCACAACTCCCTATGTGCTTTAATAGTATATTTCTCCTCACCTGTTCCTTCATACTGAGATTATTTGTTCAGGCTGCTTTGGAGGCTGCTTCCATGAAATCTTTCCCATTCTTCTCTTTCCCTGTTAAATGAGGCCCCTTATCCTAACTACTCTGAATGAGGCTTCAAGGCATGAAAATAAACTGTTTCCAGATGATAACTGCTGCTGCAAAGTCATGATACAGGCTTAAGTCCTGTTACACTCCTCTGAAAACAGCTGAAGTAGGAGAGAAAAATACGATAGCTAGAGAAATAGTGATAGACTTAGTCTGATATCCCTGACTGCTCACATGCACTGAAGGTTTATGTTTTATGAAATGGATGGCAGGACAGAGGAGACTTCAAACATCCATACATATGATGCATAAAGGCATAAGAAACCATGTGAATTATTTCAGTGGAGGTATTGTGCAGTTCATTACAACCACCATGAATGGGCTCAAACAGATAGTTCAAAATATAAGGTAATTTAGGATAAAGTGATTCTACAGTTCAGAGAAGCAAATGCTGGCGTATTTACACACTGTGTTTATCAAGAACATATAAGGATCAATAATAATGCAGAAATTCTGATGTGTTCAGTAACTTTGATACCTAATTGTATACATTTGAGTGTCCTCCAGCCTTAAGGGAAATGAGAACAAAGAATATTAAGAACTGAGGAAGAGAAAATTTGGAACCAAGATATCCATTTATTAACACAATATAAAAGGTCAGGAAAGAAGAATGACTTGAACAATGCTCTTAGTGTACCTGATCAAGCACACACAAAGAAAATACCACAGATGATAGACAGCTAAAAGTACTAATTCCTGTCTCTGCCCCACTTCACACTGCTGAAAAAAAAAAAAAAAATGCCCCCAAAGCTGTAATGGGTAATATTACACACACTTTGTGGTGTCAACAGAGAACATTCTTCTAAATACTGCCTGCATCAGATGTAAAGTGAATGCCAATGGAAACTACTTCTGAATATCTCTTTTAGTGGCTTTAAATTTTTTACTTGTGATATTTTGCTGTGGGGGCAGGTGTTGGAAAGGCACATCTATAAAATGTATTAAATCCAGTACCAAGAACATATACAATCAAATCAGGAGGCATAACATTAAAAAACAGTAAAGGATATATGTATTCTGAAAGTATATGCTTGGGCTCAATTACACCTCGTAGCAATGAGTTCCATAATTTTGCTTTATTCAGGAATGATATTTGCCCTCATATATATGTATATAAAAGATGCTTCCACAGTATGTTAGACAGGAATTCATTATAATTCAGAAGGATGAAGCTATTATGCTTTGCTATCTCTTCTGATGAAGAAACCTGAAGACATTATTTCCTGGCAGTTTATGTTGAAGCCCCAGGTATATAGGGGAATTTTTTCTTCCTGCACTCCAGGAAGAGTTATTCTTGGAGATTAACTCCTAGGGTGGAAAGTCCATTAGTTTTACTTAGATGGCTTTTATCATAGCTTTCTCATACCTTTGAAGATTATTCCTAATACACAAAACATTTAAAAGGGTACTAACTGCCACCCGGGAAGAAATATTTGGGTTGGCATTGATACATATGTGGATATTTATAGAATACATGTATTTTATGGAAACATGCACTTGCATTAAGTGAACTTCTTGACCTGAAATTGGTTATCCCCTAGCACAGCTGGAGGTTTTCAGCAATACTTACAATTCACATTACAGACTAATGTCAACAATTATACATCCAGCTATAATTTGTAAAGGACCAGAAAATACACCCAGTAATTCTTCTCTGCAAGAGTCGGGCTCAGGTACTGTGCTTCTATTATTTGGAGGCCATGAGCTGACATAAGAAAGTTTTACAGGGAACCACGGGGGAGTTACAGGGAAATCCTAACAAAAAGGGGACCT